>NW_026880572.1:0-32242 GCF_032173495.1 Musca vetustissima
GTACCACCTAAATTTTCGGTTATCTTCGAAATTTAGTCTAATATATAATTTTTGGTAAGGACATTTTCTACCCAATGAGGTCTTTGGTACACCATTTAAATTAAATCGGACGAAAATATACATGGGAGCTATATCTAAATCTGAACCGATTTTCAGGAAACTTAACACACATCATTCTTGACCTAATTCATTACGCTTTGCCAAATTTCATGCAAATCGAAAGTTATATATGGACTTTGGTACACCATTTACATTAAATCGAACGAAAATATACATGAGAGCTATATCTAAATCTGAACCGATTTTTCCAAATTTCAATGAGGTTCGTCCCTGGGCCAAATAAGTGACCTGTGCCAAATTTATACCAATTCGGATCATAAATGCGACCTGTACCAAATTTCGTGTAAATCGAACGTTATATAGGGACTTTGGTACACCATTTACATTAAATCGGACGAAAATATACATGGGAGCTATATCTAAATCTGAACCGATTTTCAGGAAACTTAACACACATCATTCTAGACCTAATTCATTACGCTGTGCCAAATTTCGTGCAAATCGAAACATATATAGGGACTTTGGTACACCATTTACCTTTAAATCGGACGCTAATATATATGGAAACTATATCTAAATCTGAACCGATTTTCCGGAAACTTAACATACACCATTCTAGACCTAATTCATTACGCTGTGCCAAATTTCGTGCAAATCGAAAGATATATAGGGACTTTGGTGCACAATTTACCATAAAATCGATGCAGGTTGAGACGATATTATCTATGGGAGCTATATGCAAATCTGAACCGATTTTCAGGAAACTTAACACACATCATTCTAGACCTAATTCATTAAGCTGTGCCAGATTTCGTGTAAATCGAACGTTATATAGGGACTTTGGTACACCATTTACATTAAATCGGACGAAAATATACATGGGAGCTATATCTAAATCTGAACCGATTTTCCGGAAACTTAACACACATCATTCTTGACCTAATTCATTGCGCTGTGCCAAATTTCATGCAAATCGAAAGTTATATAGGAACTTTGATACACCATTTACATTAAATCGGACGAAAATATACATGAGAGCTATATCTAAATCTGAACCGAATTGTCCAAATTTCAATGGGGTTCGTCCCTGGGCCAAATAAGTGACCTGTGCCAAATTTCATCCAATTCGGATCATAAATGCGACCTGTACTTTGTTTACAATTTAACGTGGACAGACGGACGGACATGCATAATTAGACTCAGAAAGTGATTCTATGCATATTCTCAAAAGGAACCATTTGTTTACCTCGTTTCCTTTTGCCTGTTACAAACATATGCACAAAGACATAATACCCTGTACCACAGTGTGGTGAAGGGTATAAAAACCTCAAAATGCAATACAAAATGTCTACATCTAATAGTGGGAATTGTGTTGTTGATGATGATGATCATCATCCGCAGCATCATCACCATCGCCAATAACCACTATAACTACGAATGAAGATGGGTGAGCAGAAAAAAATGTGAACTCCATGCCATAACTAGTCCATAAATTTCCCTTGAAATCGTTTTATCTTTCTGCTTCGTTACAGAAGTGTTAAATCAATTTTCTGGCTTTGTCACATTCGCACACAAATATGATGACATGTACGTGGATATGTGAGGTGGTTGTGTGATGGTGTTTTGTGGTGTGCGAGTCTGTGGAGTATGGAAACAACAGAGAGTGCTGTTCCAAGGCCCTGTGGCTAAGAAAGGTGCACGTTGATCTGGATCGGTCATGTCCAAAGGTATTCCGGAGACAGATGAGTGGGGTTATATAGGCAGTTTTAAAGATTCAGCGTAGTGCATGTGTTCACTGTTCTGTAAATTTGGGCCCAATAGGGATTGCTGCAACATCCTGATCTTAATTGGGCTAAAAACACTCTCGCTTGTTTAGACTGCAGTCGTTCTTCTGCTGCATTAGGTGGTGGATGGACTCCAAGAACTGCACTAACATGGTATTGATAGATAGCGTTTTGGATAGGCCAGTTGGTCTACGTGTTCTCTCTTATACAGTTAGATCACCCTCTCTCAAAATCATGTCCTTACCCGCCTGTGTGGGGGACCACTATCCATGAGGTAATGGCATGGTTGATTCCGGCGATAGCACCCAAGAAAACAATGCATCGATGGGTATGACCATCGTCTCCTTATGTAAATATTCCACTGGTGTCATCCTGCCGCTGTTCTAGCGCAGCATTAAATATAATGACAGAATTAAATATACTTCCACTACGTATCGCTTAGATTCGAAAACCGCACCACATAGCTTACCACAAACCGTCTTACTGCTATGTAGATAGTGAACAAGGTTTCTTTATCAGCAAGCGAATAGCTGGCAAGAAGCGACGTGAGAACCTTCCTGCTTCTCATCTTATCGGAATTAGGAATTTTGGGGTAGTTGGCGCGCCATCAATTATAATGTTGAGCGGATATTCTTTTTAGCCGTCCATGTGGTTAACAGTGTGGTAGTAAATTTGTAGGCGAATGTCTTCATAATTCTTTCACAAAAGTCATCGATAATGAGGCCCGAAGACTTGACCGTACAATCATCGGCAATATATTACAATATCTATGATTCCCGATGGTTGTGGAATTTAAAATTGTAGAAATAAGCAATTCTAGATATAAAACCCTTGTGGATCTTCCAGTTTCAATCACATATAATTATTTTTTCTAACATCCACAGATGACTAACGACCAAGAATATAACTGATTATCCAATGTTTCAAACTATGTCGAGCAGCTTAGAGCACAGTCGGACTAAGCACCGCACGCGTGCTCTCTCGCGAGAGTTACACACATTCAACTGAACCAATTGAAAAACCATTGACCCACACACAAAGACAAGTTGCTGAGAACAGAATTTTTTACGCTCTTCCCTTGCCTGGCTTAGAGTGACTGACAGTATCGAAGGCTTTCGAAAAGTCATAATCCTCTAAGACTGTTCTATACCACGACCTGTTCTGGATAAGTCCTCTGATTATTTGTGTTGTTATGACGAATTTCTCATCAGAATGAGTGGTGGTGACTCAAGGGTCTACACATCTGTTAGATTCTCTATTTTCGGTTCATCCAAGTGCTAAGCATTACCACTGTTATTCCTTTCATCCGGGCAAAATTCCTTGGATAGCATAGCGTTCCTAATAACATCATCCTTCGAAAATTGTGATGGTACCTCGGCGGCTCGGAGGACTCTTATAAGACGGAGTCTAATCCTTTGTGCCTTGCCACTCTCGGTGTGTTCTATGAATTGCCGTTTAAAAACGATCTATCAGAGTTCTGCCATTGAATGTGGCTGGCGTTCTATATTCCTCCATCCAGGATTCGAGAGTGACTTAACCGTTACCTACAAATTGTTTGTTGTTCCGGTAATTTGCAAATTTTCCGCTTATGCTCGCATATTAATCTTTCGAATTCAAGGACGAGTTCTTTTACTCTTGCTTTCAGGTGTTGTACGACAAAGCTCATCACGTACCGCCGTCTTTGTTGGGAAGTATAGTCTTACATCGAGTATTCGACCAGTACGTTCATGCAGCAGTGTGGTAGTATCTTTCCGTAAGTTGTTGTGGTACCTCTTCGGGCCTGAGGGCTATTCTACGACGAAGCCCAATCATTTTCGCCTTGCCACTTTCGGTGTGCTCTATGAATTGTCGGATGAAAACTCGTGCACCTGTCCCGATATATCACAATTATGTCATTGAATGCGACTGCAGTTCTATCATCATTCCTTCTAGGATACGAAATTACTTAATTTACCCACAATTTACTTTTTGTGGCTACAATATTGAAAAACTTCAGATGTTATAGCCACTTTTTCTCTTATGCTCTTATGGTTTCACTACGACGAATCACCTCAAATCGCATTCACGGACCTTTAGGCCCTTTTCCAAGATTTCTTCAGTCTTGGCACAGCGCACTGTGCAGTGGATGGCTATCTTTTCATTACGACGAATACCGAATGAATCTGTACAAATAAGGCGAGTTATTTCACACTTGGGTCTTTAGGTGTTCAATGAGGAAGCTTACAGTCGTCTCTGCTGGGAAGTAAGGTCTTAAGAACGGAAAAGCTTTAAACTTCAAATTTAGAATGCGAATCAAGGTTCAGAAGTAGGGTCGATAAAAACATGTGGTTTTGGAAGTTTGGTACAATTTGAAGTTAGAAGAATGGAAAGAGCTGAAATTTTAAATTAACATTACCGTCGGGGTGTAAGATTGGGACATGTATGTAGTTTTGAAAATGTGTGTGTACGAAAAGAACTAAATGGTTGAACCAATTGATAAAATTTGGGTTGTTAATAAATTTATTACAATTTGGATTGAGATGATCCGACAGAGCTGGAATCCTGAAATTTGGAATGAAGATGTATGAAATTAAGAATTAATATTTCTGTAGGATTACTTATAATAAGCTGTGCAAAATGTTGTCCCAATCGGGCAAACCTTGAAAATTTAGTGCATCATTCACCTAAAATCGGACGAAACTTTATACGGGAACTATATCTAAATCTTAACCGATTTCAACAAAACTTCACACATATCAAACTGGGACTAATTCAGTACGCTGTGCAAAATTTCGTCTCAATTTGGCAATTATTGGTAGTTTTGTGCATCATGTAGCAAAAATCGGACGAAACTGTATATAGGAGCTATATCTAAATCTGAACTTCACAGATATCTAACTGGACCTAATTCAGTACGCTGTGCAAAATGTTGTCCCAATCGGATAAATATAAAGAGTTTGGTGCACAAATTAGATAAAATCGGAAAAACATACATATGGGAGCTATATCTGAATCTGAACCGATTTCAATTTCAATAGGGTTCGTCCTTGACTTGTGCCAAATTTCATCCAACTCGGAGTATAAATGGGAGCTGTACTTTGTTCACAAGAATACATGGACAGACGGACGGGCGGAGATAAAAATTCGGCACTTACATTTAACTATTGAGGTAGCAGCCACTGGTCGAAAATTGTTCTGTTAAAGCCGGTTCAAATTTAAATAAAGCTCCAATTTCGTTCGATTTCCTAGTCCCAATGTTAGTTCGAACAATACAAAATGTTGTTGAAATGAGATCAGATTTGCCAAACATAGCACCTGTTTATATTTCCGGCCGATATTATGTAAATGACATACCAAAGACCTTACTTACACGGATCATATTCTGCTTCAATTTAATATAAATTGTGCATCCAATACGTAACTTCAACCGACTACGAAATTTTGCACAACGTACACAATTGAGCATAGAATTACATCCATACCTAGTATATATCGTATCGAATATATACATTGCTGCAAGCAATGTATCAAACTTATACAGTGAAGAAGGGTCGTCCCGTCCGACTTTGGCATTTTCTTTATTAGTTTGAATTAAGTCCGTCCGATTGACATGCAATTGTGTATAGTTTTCCGAATGACATGTAAATGGATTGAAGACGGTTCCTACATTACCAATTTAATTTCGTTCGATTTTATATGCCTGATCGACAGGCTATTGTTCCATACTATGAGGATCATTTGGTATTCTGTAGATAACAAAATAACCTTAAGAACACCTTGTGTATACATAAATGGTGGTGAAGATTATCATATTGTCGACCTAGCCCAATTTGGGTCCTTTCATTTTACAAAACAAGTTAAGGGCCCATTGTCGACGAAGTGACCATAAATCCACCCATGGACATATTTGATGCATAAATGTGCTAATGCCAATATATGTATATAGCTATATGACTTTGTGTGTATGTTTGCGTGTGTGTGTACGGTAGCACACATTGAGTTGTGCAACATAGAGATAGAGGCATTCTCTATATTCAATTTATCCACATACATAGATAGATAGACATGCAGGCGGCCGCATGCAATCCTTTTCTTCTTTGCCACTGTGGAAGTAAGTGCGTGTGCATGACAACTACTTAATATCTTTGATATAAATGCGACTGTGTACGGGCACATTCTTTTTCTTTTGTGTGTACGCTTGTGTGAGGGTACGCCTGTGTGTGTGTGCATGGCAATATGTGTGTAGGAAAAAGCGTTTGTTTTCTTTCTTTTCCGGAATCAAAAGAAACTTATAACGATGGATTTCGTCTATAATCATTTTTCATGCATGTATGTGTGTGTGTGATGATTTTTTCTCCCGCGTTCTACTCCCCATGCCATTCGTTTTTACGCTTCTTATGATGCACATAAAAAGCATCACAATATTAAGAAAGTTATCTTAAAAGATTATATATCGCAGGCAAAAACTTACGCCATCGTCGTCATCATCATCGTTGCCGTCGTCGTCCTCGTTACCATGTTAAACCCTTCCATAACAGAAATGCGGATTTACACAGCATTAGTTGATGTTCTGCTAGAGGATTTAGCATATGAATGAACTTTCTCTCCGTGTGTGTGGGTGAGTGAATAGCACAATGTAAATGTGGAAATTTTTGAAATCTTTCACGTCATACTTCCTCTTGTTGTTGGTGGTGTAGTTGTAGAAAATTGCTAAACTTTTAGTTAATCAGAAATTTACATATGCATACTCATTCATACACACACACACTCACAGTTGGCCTTCCTAATATAACATTTGTGCCAGCCTAGCAAATCTCTACTTTGAATCCTTTCCCACAACTCAACTCTGATGTGTGTTTTATTATTTGTGTATGAGTGGGTGAGTGTGTGTGTGTGTATTTTTGTTTATTTGAATTTATAATTAAGCATACAATTCGGTTTTGTGGCTCATTGTGTATTTACTTATCATTCGCATACATTTTTCCCAACATCAATGTTTGTTTACCAACAACAACAGCAGCAACAACAACAACGAAAAAAGAAAAATAATATTCTTGTCAAATCTACGGAATAAATGTACATTTGCACATCACATCACATCCATCCATCCACCCATTCATCTATGTCCCTGTCAAGTCATCAGTCGAAATTGTTTGTCAACATTATTTTTGTGTTTAATAATTTTTGAGGCATTAGCAAATATTACTGCTCTTCTTTATTCCCTTAGGGCAGCTCTCTATCTGTATGTGGTCCTTTTGGTTTTTTTGTTGTTATTCTTAAAAACAAATTGCAGTTGCTAGCAAATGGAAATAAAGTAATGGGTTGGAGCAGAACGGAACTGAATAATTTTTGTAGTAGGTTTCCAAAAAGAAAATCTGTAAAGTGAGGTCCAAAGATGAACGGGGACGACTGTACGACAGGTCTCCTTCTTTTATTGCAGCTTACAATAATATATCTCCCATTTTAAATTAACCCTAACAAATATCACACTCCTTTTCATCCTGTCAATATCGATGAGCTCTATAAACTACGGATTGATATTACTCGCTCTCTTGTTTGAATCTGTAACCATTACATGGCTAAGTGTCACCATCGTTCTGTCATCATTTTTCCAGTATTCGAGAGTAACTTAATTCGATTCCGATGTTAGGGAGCTTCAGGAGGTCTTGGCACCCCCAAATTTCGGCATTTTGAGGTTCTTGAGCGCGTTTTTCAACCGAAATCACTGAAATTTCGTATTTTGTAGCCGTATATGGAAACGAATCTCCCTACCAAAAATTATTAATAGTTAACCCCTTTTAGGCGTAGTCCCCATATAACCCCATTTTTATACCCTACACAACTATGTTGTCAGGGTATTATAGCTTTGTGCAGTCCCAAAAGTTTGTAACGCCGCGAAATATTGGTCCTAGACCTTTAAGTATACCGATCGTCATATCTCGACTAGCTGAGTCGATCTAGACATCTGTGTCCATCCGCCCGTCCGTCCGTCTGTCCATTATAATTTTTAAACACGATACAGGCCACAGTTATGGACCAATCTTCACGAAATTTTGCATGTAGGATGGGTTCTGGCCAATGAAGAAGACCCCTGTTGTGTTTGATAAAGATCGATTAATATTTAGGGGATGAAATGGACCAAAAACATTATTTTTATTTTTCTGATCGCTCCAGAGGCCGCAATTATTGCGCGAACTTTCACAGGGAGAAGGGGGTCGGGCCAAAGAATAAGCATGCCTGTTTTTATAAAGATCGGTCAATATTTAGCGAGTCAAATGGACCCTGAATTTTGTGTGAAATATTCCAAAATTTGTATTCTATGGCATATATATTTACTCCTGAAGGACATAATTGATACTATTTATATGGCCGTATGTACTCAGATGTGGGAGTTACACTTAAATATTTACATGTGCTTACGTACTAAGATATTATTTAGTAACCCATTACCACACTAGAAGGCGGAAATACAGCTCTGATCGCTTTGAAATTTTCCATGAGGATCCAGGTATGGTCAAGGACAGCACCTATAATTTCAGATAATAATATTGGGATGAAGTGGACCGAGTCGACCTATAGAAGGGCTGTACTTTATATTAGTAATATTTGTTGACCTCTAGTCGGTCAAGTGCGTGCAAATATCGTGAAATATTGTCCATGAGTAGAATAGACAACCACAGTTGTGTAGGGTATCATATGGTCGGCCCCGTCCGACTATACTGCTCCGCTCACTGGTTTTATTTATATTAATATAATTATCTGATTATCTGGTTTGGTTCTAACACTATGTTGTAATCGAAGGATATCGAGATAAAAAACTAGAACGTACGGTTCGATAATGAACTATAGGTGAACTATAGCCCGCATTTAGGCTTAGCCGTAGCCCCTGTGTTTGAGGTTCTAGAAGGCATGGACCGATATTCCCCAAATTCGGACTTGAACTAAGTTTATCTAGTATATCTATTTTGAAGGGTATGCAAAGTTCGGCCCGGCCGAACTTAACGCTTTTTCACTTGTTTTGATTTTACTTCTAGTATTCGTCCAACATGCATATTCTAGCAAAATTAAGTATGGGAGCTAAATACAAATCTGGATGTATTTGGGGGATCGTGGTATCCACCATTTGGTATATATTTTTATACCCTACACAACTATGTTGTCAGGGTATTATAGCTTTGTGCAGCCCCAAGAGTTTGTAACGCCGCGAAATATAGGCCCTAGACCTACCTTATCTCGACGAGCTGAGTCGATCTAGATATGGGTGTCTGTCCATTATAATTTGTAAACACGATATAGGCCACAGATCGGTTAATATTTAGGGGATGAAATGGACCAAAAACTTTATATTGGTCTGATTTTCTGGTCGCTCCAGAGGCCGTAATTATGGCACAAAGTTCACGAATTTTTGCATGGAGAAGGGAATCGGGGCAAAGAATAATCATGCCTGTTTTGATAAAAATCGGTCAATATTTAGCGGGTCAAATGAACCCTGATTTTGTGTGAAAAATTACAAAATTTGTATTCTATAGCATATATATTTACCGCTGAAGGACATAGATCCGAAAAGTTTATAGTATATCCAAGAGGAGTGGTTGACCTTCAAATTGATACCAATTATATTGTCGTATGTACTCGGATGTGGGAGATACACCTAAATATTTACAGGTGCTTACGTATTCATATATTATTTAGTAACCCATTACCACACTAGAGGGCGAAAATATAGCGCTGATCGCTTTGAAATTTTCCATGAGAATCCGGATATGGTCAAGGACAACATCTGTAATTTTCGGTGATTATCAGATAATAATATTGGGATGAGGTGGACCGAAAACTTCATTTTTTGGTGAAAAGAGTCTGGACAAGTAAATATCGCGAAATAGTGCTCAAGCTTAGAATATAGAAACACAGAAAGTTATAGTTTCGTGGAAGTAGTGTAGGGTATCATATGGTCGGCCCCGTCCGACTATACTCCTCCGCTCACTGGTTTTATATTTTTCAAGATCCAATACACGTTGTTCTAGGTTCAATTTGGTACGTTGTGCTCTAAGTCGTCCTAATCGGCAAATTTTGTTTATTTGGTACACAAGTTAGGATGAAGCTATATCTACACCTGAACCGATTTCAATCCAATACGCTATGCAATATTTCATGTAAACGTAGAAACATAGGCTCATCGGTGCACCATTTACATGAAATCGGACGAACATATGTATGGGAGCTATACCTCCTATCTGAACTGATTAAAAAAAACCATTAACACACATAATTCTTGGCTCGAAAACACATAACCTCTTTGGTGCGCCATTTACATACAATAGGACGAAAATATATATGGGAGATGTATCTAAATCTGAACCGAATTCAACAAAACTTCACATACGTCATTAATGACCTAATTAGATACTCTGTGCAAAGTTGTTTCTCATTCGGACAAATATTTGGAGTTTGATGTGTCATTTACATAAAATCTGAAGAACATTTATATGGGGGCTATATCTGAATCTGAACCCTGTGCGCGTCTTCTCCAATTTGAAAGTCCTGGTTCCAAGATGTTGTACTTGGTCATTCCATCTAGTGTGTGGCCTTCCCCTTCCACGCGAACCATCACTAGGCTCGCTTTTAAATTCTTTTTTGGGGCATTCTCATTCATTCGCACAACATGGCCTAGCCACCGTAGTCGCTGCAGATCAATACGACTGACTATGTCGATGTCCCCGTATAAATTGTAAAGCTCGTGGTTCATTCGACGCCGATATTCACCGTCGACGCAGATCGGCCCGGAGAATTTTTCTTTCAAACTTGCACAAGCAGATGAGGCAACTATCTGCTTGCGCAAGTACCTATGCTTCAGATCCATATAACAGCACGGGTATTATCAGCGTCTTGTAAAGTGTGAGTTTGGTCTGGCGAGAGGCGGTCTTGCTTCTAAACTGCTTACTTAGACCATAGTAGCATCGGTTGACCATCACTACCCTACTCCAAATTTCAAAACAGATGTCATTCGTTTTATTTATGGCGGCACCAAGGTATATAAAATCTTTGACTACTTCGAAGCTGTAGTTCTCAAGTTCCACAGTTGGTCCGAGTCTACTGGACGTCTTGCGCGTTGATACCATCAGCTTAGTCTTCTCGCCGTTTACTGCCAGACCCACTTTGGCAGACTCCTTTTCAATTTGTTCAAATTCATATCAATCCTTCTCAATTTATTACCGCTCGCAATGTTCGATGGTCATACGAGAGGCAAAAGTGAACAGAAATGTTGCTCGCCTATGCCGATGACATCGATATCATCGGCATAGGCGAGCAACATGTGTTGTTTGGTGTACAGAGTCCCAGTTCTGTTCACCTTTGCCTTTCGTATGACCATTACCAGCAGGATGTGAAAAGGATCACACGACAAACTGTCATCATGTCTGAATACTCGTTCGGTATTGAAGTGCTCCGATAGGTCCTTTCCGACTTTAACTGCTGACCTTGTGCCACTTAAAATTATCCTGCATAGCCATATTAATTTTGTAGCAATGCGGCTTTATACTCGATGAATAGGTGATATGTGTCAATGTGTTTTTGTCGTGGGTCTTTTCCAGGATTTGTCGCAGAATGAAAATCTGGTCAATGGTGGACTTGCCAGATCTGAAGTCTCATTGGTATGGTTCAATAATGTCATTGGCGATTGGCTTCAATCGTTCACACAGCACACTGGATATCACTTTATATGCGATGGGAAGTGACCTGAACCTAATTTTATGTAAATCGGATCATTTCTGCGATCTGTTCTGTTAACATGGACATGCATAAATTGACTCAGAAAGTGATTCTATGTATATTCTCAGAAGTAACCATGTGTATATCTCGATTCCTCTTGCCTGTTACAAACATATGCACAAAGGCATTATACCCTGTACCATAGAGTGGTGAAGGGTATACAAATATAAAATTTAGTTTTTTGGTTGTTACAACAACCACGTCATTGCTTTATTGCTCACAAATTATAACATTTTATGCGTTACATCCTATGAAACGGCTCTTCCAACCTTACCATGACAAATGACATTCATATGGATTTGTCCAAAAAAAAAAGAACACACTTGCATTATATATCTCTCTTAAATTTACGGTACTGATAACCTAAACAAATTT
The DNA here is from genome assembly GCF_032173495.1 of Musca vetustissima. Taxonomy (NCBI): domain Eukaryota; kingdom Metazoa; phylum Arthropoda; class Insecta; order Diptera; family Muscidae; genus Musca; species Musca vetustissima. Next base: position 11,967 of record NW_026880572.1, read on the forward strand.
CTGAGTTAGTTTTGTGTTAATGCAAGGCATACAAAATCCGACAAATATGCCAATGGAAATACACAACAAAAACAAAATCAGGAACGGGAACGGGAACTCCCCGGTACAACTCACTTCTTGTCACTGTAGCATATTCTAGTGTGTATAGGCAGGTTGTGAATTATGGTTGTCTAAAAATGTAAACATAATCGTGTGTGTGTGTGGGTGTGTGTTTCGGTAGACCCCTCTAGAACATCAACAGATTTGCATAAGTATGCAATACAAAAGCAGCAACAACAACAACTCGAACTCGAATGACAAAAAAGCACATTCCACTACTGCAGTTTTATTACTATTTCCATATTCTAGATTAAGTCCTCTGAGAATTTTTGGGCTATATATGAATTATTTGTTGTTAGCCTTACACTCAACCACACTCACCACTCTCAAACACACACACATAGCGGCACCCACATCCCCTACTACATACAAATGTATGCATGTCCACAAAACTTACATAAATAAAATGCAACGGTTTGTTCTGTGTTGCTAGTTTTGGGATATTTGTATTCGTTCTGAGGTATGAGTTGACTCTAAGGATTGATATGAATTCGGAATGTAAAAATACTGTCAGCTTGCAACAGCAGCAGCAACAGCAACAACTGCATCGCAACTACCGACAAAAATGGAAATTGTTTATCTTTTGGATAGAGACCGACAGAGAGAGCGAGTGTGTGTGTGTGCAATAATAATTGTTTTATATTTTCACTGTCAGTACAACTGTCAGTTTGACATGTTATGGTTTCTTCATTTGTTTTCCAATTCCACATGTTCTAGTTTTTGTGTGTGTGTATGTGAGTGACTAGTGTTGGGTTACCATTAGCATTGCTTTGAAATTTTTAGGTGATGGTTTTTGTTGTTATTTGTATGTGAATTTTGGTCAATGATTTTGATACCCTACACATGTTTATTATTTTTTATATAAAACATACAATATGAAAATAAATAACTTGAAAAGAATTATAAGCATGGATTTATAAAGAACATTTAAAGAACCAACAAAACTATAAATGTAGATTTTTTAAAGCATATTTTTCAAGGATCAACACAAGCACAAGTTTCAAGTTTTTAAAGCATATTTAATATAATCGCGAACTTTCTTATACAAAATTTCACAAATAATGTTCATTATAAAATAATATTTTATCCAGGACCAAATAATTTTTGTAATAATAAGGAGTAAGGAAAGTGATAAGGTCGGACGGGGGCCGACCTAATGATACCCTTCACACTATGGGCATATTAAAACGATGCATCCTAACAAATGTGGCATTTGAATGAAGTAAAATATGCGATATTTATCTAAATGTTGATCGAGATAGATCAATCATGTCATTCTGCAACCTATACGAAATTTTTCATTTGGACATATATAGAGCCCTTTGTTTACAATCGGATACCCGTTGATTATTTGGAACCCGACCCATTCCAAACCAGTAAGGAAAGTAGTAAAGTCGAACTGCGCCGACTATACCCTTCACCACTTTGGGTATATTTTACATATGTATCCTAACAATTACATGTCTATGTTCCCTCTTTATCCAACCTATCCTAACTTTAATTTCATTCGAGCAGATTTAGAGCCGCCTGCATAACATGGGGAAGATTTATGGAAAACAATTTATAGCAAAATTGATACACGCTATTCGGTATGCCGCGTTGTTAAAAATATAATCTATATGTGGGAGCTATATCTAAATCTGAACCGATTTTTCACAAAATTTAACACACATTGTTCTAGACTTAATTCAGTACGCTATGCCAAATTTCGTGCAAATCGAAGTATATATAGAGACTTTGGTACACCATTTACCTTAAATCGGACGAAAATATATATGGTAGCTTTATCCAAATCTGAACCGATTTTCACGAAACTTAACACACATCATTCTAGACCTAACTTATTACGCTGTGCCAAATTTCGTGCAAATCGAAAGATATATAGGGGCTTTGGTACACAATTTACCTTAAATCGGACGAAACTATATATGGGAGCTATATCCAAATCTTAACCGATTTTCATGAAACTTTGCACACATCATTCTGGACCTACTTCATTACGCTGTACCAAATTTCGTGCAAATCGAAAGATATATAGGGACCGTTTACATTAATTCGGGCGAAAATATATATGGGAGCTATATCCAAATCTGAACCGATTTTCACAAAATTTAACACACATCGTTCTAGACTTAATTCAGTACGCTATGCCAAATATCGTGCAAATCGAAGTATATATAGAGACTTTGGTACACCATTTACCTTAAGTCGGACGAAAATATATATGGGAGCTATATCCAAATCTAAACCGATTTTCACGAAACTTAACACACATCATTCTAGACCTAACTTATTACGCTGTCCCAAATTTCGTGCAAATTGAAAGATATATAGGGGCTTTGGTACACAATTTACCTTAAATCGGACGGAACTATATATGGGAGCTATATCTAAATCTGAACCAATTTTCATGAAACTTTGCACACATCATTCTAGACCTAATTTATTACGCTGTACCAAATTTCGTGCAAATCAAAAGATATGTAGGGACCGTTTACATTAATTCGGACGAAAATATATATGGGAGCTACATCTAAATCTGAACCGATTTTTCCCAATTTCAATAGGGTTCGTCCTTGGGCCAAATAATTGACCTATCCCAAATTTCATCCAATTTGGATTATAAATGCGACCTGTACTTGTTTACAATTTAACATCGACAGACAGACGGACGGACATGCATAAATCGACTCAGAAAGTGATTCGATGCATATTCTCAAAAGGAACCATGTGTCTATCTCGTTTCTTTTTGCCTGTTACAAACATATGCACAAAGACATAATACCCTGTACCACAGAGTGGTGAAGAGTATAAAAACTTAATACACGTTAGGCTATACTAATTTCAGTAAGTTGTGAAAAAGTTCTGGTCTATCGGCCCAAATTTGACTCTATGGTGCACCATCAACATAAAATCAGAGAATATATATGGGAGCTAAATCAAAGTTTGAACTGATTTCCAGAATACATTACACACATCATTCTAGACACAATTCATTACGCAATGCCAAATTTCGTGCAAATCGAAAGATATATAGGGACTTTGGTACACCATTTACATTAAATCGGACGAAAATATTATAAGAACTAAATCTGAACCGATTTTCACGAAACTTAACACATATCCTTGTTTACTTTATATAGTACTCTACCAAATTTCGTTCAAATTTAATGATATGTAGGGACTTTGTACACCATTTATATTAAATCGGGCGAAATATAATGGGAGATATATCCAAATCTGAAACGATTTTTACGAACCTTCACGCACGCCATTCTCGAAAGATATATAGGGACTTTGGTACACCATTTACATTAAATCGGACGAAAATATATATTCGAGCTATATTTTAATCTGAACCGATTTTCACGAAACATAACACACATCTTTCTAGACTAAATTTAGTACGCTATGCCAAATTTCGTGCAAATCGAAGGGTATTTTGGGACTTTGGTGCACCATTTATCTTAAATCGGACGAAGATATATATGGGAGCTATATATAAATTTGAACCGGTTTTCACGAAACTTAGCACACTTTATTCTAGACTCAATTCAGTACGATATGCCTAATTTCGTGTAAATCAAAAGATATATAACGACTTTTATGCACCATACACCTAAAATCGGACGAAAATATATATGGGAGCTATATCTAAATCTGAACCGATTTACACGAAACTTAGCACACATTATTCCAGACTCAATTAAGGGGACCCCCCATTCTCGGTGTCAAACAAAATAATTTTGTATTTTGATTTAATTCGACCCTACACTAATTCAAGAATGTCTCTATAAATTTTCAAGTGAAAATCTCAACAATTTTTAAGTGATTATTTATACTCTTTCTAGTCGAGTTTGATGATCTAAGTTTTGCAATGAACAGGAAAGCCAGGAGAAGAACCTACGTACCCGCCATTATGCGACGCGTTTCGGCGTTGGTTAAGCGGCTCATCAGGCATATTGGGCTATGTGGCTTTACAAAGGTCGTATGTTGATAACTTGTATTTATTCCGCCCTGATGCGAAACTTGCATATGCGAATTAAATTCAAATTTGTCTTCATTCTAGAAACAGTCCTTTTCAAAGCAGATTTTTGTTGTAGCGATGGATAATTAATCCATGGTTTACACATGTTTTTGCGCAACCGTTTTTTGGGAGTGTGTTGATGACTCAGAACGTTAGGTGCTCTGGCAACATTTAGTGGTGGTTACCTTAAGTGCGCTCGCAAAATGTTGTGCTAATCGATTTTGATGCACCATTTACATCAAAACGGTCGAAAATATAAATGGGAGCTATATCTAAATCTGAATAGGGTCAGATTTGGTCAAGCAAATGAGCTGTACCACATTTCATCCAAATCGGATTATAAATTCGACGTGTACTTTATTACAATTTAACATCAACAGCCAATTCGGTAGAAAATGCGTTCAAAACCCCACCAAAACTGAAAATTAGTGTGTACCGCTTTCTGTTGCTTTCTGTGGGGAAACCACCGAATTTTTTATAAAAACAACAACTGGGATTCAGCGCACTAGCCAGGCGGATATTTTTAAATCGACTCCAAATTGTTGAAAGTGATTCGGTCCAAAAAAACATGGGGTCTAAAACCAAAATTTCGCTGTAGCACATATTTCCCGTATCAAAGTGTATATATCCTCATTAGCCAAAATACTAATCAGTAAAACTTTGTTGGCAAACCATTTCTTCATAAATGATTTCCAATATAAGTCAATGTTTCTACATTGCCTACACGCGTCATTTTCTATATGTTCAAGGTTAACCTGTAGGTTAGTTTTCTCCTGACTACAATATATCATGACATAATCTCCATATAAAGTCCCAACTGAATGTCCAGCTTATGATGGACGACACAGAAATTCACACGGCCGAACTTAACAGCACGAAAACATGTATGTTAAGGGGACCCCCCATTCTCGGTGTATTTTTTTTTTTTTTTGATTTAGTTGGATTCTACACTAATTCAAAAATGTCCCTACAAAATTCAAGTGAAAGCCGTTTTATTGTGTCAGCATCAAGTGAAGGCAAGAGTGATTCTCAAACTTTAATCGCATTTTTCTCGAAACACTGTTTCACGAATGGCGGGCACGATAAATCAAAAACTAATAACCCAATCGATTTTCACCCTAGTATGGAGGGTATATTAATTTTGTTTTTCCGTTTGTAACTCATCGAAATAATCATTTCCGACCCTATTCAATGACGATATAGCCATGTTCGTCTGTCTGTTGTAATCACTCTAGCGTCTAAACGAATTGAGATAGATCGCTTAGAGTCGTCTTTTGTCTGCAGGCATCTTTGTCGAAGATGGGCTTTATCGGTCCACGTTAGGCATAGCTCCCACATAAGGGTACCAACTCCTGAAATTTTCGGTTCTTATATTTGAATCTCTTCACCAAAAATTATAAATATGGGTTCTTGATAGCGCGTTTTTCAACTGAATCCGCTGAAATTTGGTACATGGAGTCCAAAAACTGTGGTACAGGGTGTTATGTCTTTGTGCATATGTTTGTAACAGCCAAAAATAATCGAGGTAAACACACGGTTCCTTCTGAGTCGATTTATGCATGCCCGTACGTCTGTCCATGTTAAATTGTAAACAAAGTAAAGGTCGCCTTTTTGATCCGAATTGGATGAAATTTGGCACAGCGCATTTGTTAGGACCAAAGACGAACCCTATTGAAATTGTGAAAAATCGGTCCAGATATAGCGGTTTAGATTTAGCTCCCATATATTTCTTCGTCCGATTTAAGGTAAATTGTGTACCAAAGTTCCTATATATCCACAAAATTTGGAACAGCGTACTAAATTAAGTCTGGAAAGATGTGTGCAAAGTTTCGGTTCAGATTTAGATATCTTCCCCCAATTTTAGGCAAATAGTCCACTTAAGTCCGTGGAAATCTTTCGACTTGCACGAAATTTGGCACAGCGTCTAGAAAGATGTGTGCAAAGTTTCGCGAAAATCGGGTCAGATTTAAATATAGCTCCCATATATATCTTCGACCAATTTAAGGTAAATTGTGTCTCAAAGTCCTTATATATCTTTAGATTTGCACGAAATTTGTCACAGCGTACTGAACTGTGTCTATAATAATGTGTGCTAAATTTCATGAAAACCGGTTCAGATTTAGATATAGTTCCCATATGTAGTTGCCCCCGATTTTAGGTAATTGGTGCACAAAAGTCCCTGGAAATCTTTTCATTTGCTCGAATTTTGGCATAGCGTACTGAATTAAGTCTAGAATGATGTGTGCAAAGTTTCGTGAAAATCGGTTCAGATTTAGATATAGCTCCCATATATATTTTCACCCGATTTAAGGTAAATAGTGCACCAAAGTCGCTAAATATCTTTCGATTTGCACGAAATTTGGCATAGCGTATTGAATTAGGTCTAGAATGATGTGTGTAAAGTTTCCTAAAAATCGGTCTAGATTTCGATAAGCTCCCATATATATTTTCGTCCGATTTAATGTAAATGGTGTACAAAAGTGCCTTTATATCTTTCGATTTGCACGAATTTTGGTATAGGGTACTGAATTAAGTCTAGAATGGTGTTGCTAAGCTTCGTGAAAAGATCCATAGCTGGGCCGATTGACACAACGTACTGATGTAATATAAATTAGTTTCTGGCAAGCTTCGCTAAAATCGGTTAAGATATAGATATATAACAAAAACGCGTCGTCTGTTAGGATACATATGTAGAATATACCCAAGGTGGTGAAGGGTATCATATAGTCGGCCCAGTCCGACTTTACTACTTTCCTTACTAGTTTATATTAAAATAGTTATCTGATTTGTTCCGTGTGTTGCGGTTGGGTAGTCGTTACGGGGAATAGTCAGTTTTTACCCTACAAAGACTATTTAGCCATGTTTTGTAAGCATTCCGCCTTCTAAAGATATTGTGATAAAAAAACTCAAACATGACTATAATGAAATATGTCGGCAGATATTTAGGCATCTCCTCAATATAGGTATACCCTCATATAACTTTGTTATCTAAATTACAGTAGTTTGAGGATTTTATACTCTACCATGCATTGTCAGTATCAGTCCACTTTTTGGATCTTACAGATTTTAGGTAAAATCCCCATTAAAAATTGCTGAAGTTTGTATTTGGTGTACATAATGGGTTACATAAATCGGTTTGTAGAATTATCGGTATATGCCCATATTTGGAATGTTCCCTATATTTTCATTGCATGTATCTGTCAGTATAACTATGGTGGACGGTATCCAAAGTTCGGCCCGGCCGAACATAACGATTTTTCACTTGTTTTTAAACTTGGTTTGTGGTCAAAATTCGACGATTTTCCTAAAATATTTTTTCAAAGGTCCACCATTTTGTTAATTTTAGAGCGATGTCAATTATCCTAGTTCATTATGCCCGGCATCAAAAATAAGGACTTTTCTTTAATTAAAAAAACCAGAGCTCCGAAATGCTCGCTCGAATTCGAGTAAAGAGTGAAACTCGCTCGAATTCGAGCGGGAGTACTCCTGCGAGTAGAAGAAGTAAATAGAGTATACTCTATTTTTCTCTGCCACTCAAATAAGAGCGGAAGTGCTTCGCTCGTTTTCGAGTGGGAGTGAAATACGCTCGAAATCGAGCAGATTACACTCTTGCCGTGTACTCTTTTATTTTTATTTTTTTTTTGTGATACCGTTGTTTTACTTGATGTTGTTTGTGTGCATTGTTTGTTTGTTTTGTGATGTTTGGTTTGCAGTACTGCTGGGAAAGCATGCATCAACAAGCTCGTTTTCTGCGTTCTCTTTATGTAAGACATTTCATATAAGATTTTTATTTGTACCTCACATGTGTAAACATTTTCAATAAACAAAATAATCAATATCATTTTATGTTTTATGTAATGATCTTACTCTCCACAGCACACAAAAGTTCAACATAAAAAAAATTGGTACTACACACACAAATAACCAAACAACTAAATTTATTTGTCCACTCGATTTCACTCTTAGAGTGAACTCTTACTCTATTTCGAACATTTTGAATCGCACTCTTTTTCTTCAACAAGGAGTACTCGCGAGCACTCCCGAACAAAATAAATACTCCCACTCGGCAGTATTTTTCACTCGCGAGTAAAATCGAGCAAATCGGAGCTCTGAAAAAAACCAACAAAAAAACAATAACAAAATTTTTTTGTAAATTATTTTTCTTCTCTTTTAAATCTTCAAATATATATGTGCAAATTTACAAACCTTAACAAGCATTGGTATTGATTTACCAGCCCATTGAAAATCTTGAAAAATTAAAATCGAGAATATCAATAATGGAATTTCTTTTATATTTCGTCATGAAAAGTGTAGTGCAACATCAGTTTAACCATTATCGACTTTACGGCTACTTTACATTTTATTTATGAATTAGAAATTTCCCCAGCCCAATATATTTTCAGAATTTCTATTTGTATTTTTGACAGCAAACAACAATGCATTTCACAAAATAAACCCAATTTTAAGAGAAATGTGTCATATCAACATGTATGTGTGTGTATGTGGGTGTATGTCGGTATGTTTGCATTGTGTACCAATGGAATGGAATCAATGTTATAACTTAGGTTATAATAATAGGTACATATGAACGCATGCATTTATGTATTATTTCTATTCTGTTGTTTTCAGAATGGTTACTTCCATATAACTTTAATAAATTAATTGACGGTGAGAGCAGAAAGTAAAGAAATAGACATGCATGCATCCTTAGTTTCATATTGAAAGAGATCATGGAGAGACTTGGAACTCATTTGGTTTGGAAAAATGTGTCTAAACTTTGAAAATATGCACGATCCGCATGTAGAAACCTACCTTGATTACCCGACATATTGAGTTGTAATAAATGTTGAAGGAAAATTTATTCCAAAGAAATCAATTAAAACCAATTTAAAAACCAGTAAGGAAAGTAGTGAAGTCGGACGGAGCTAACTATATGATTCCCTACACCAATTTGGGTATAGTCAACAGATGAATCCTAACAGACGTCGTTGTGCACAATGTTGTGTAAATCGGCCTACCTTTGGGTCTTTGTTGATCCATTTAATTAAAATCGGATGAAACTATACATGAACCCATTCTTACAATAATTAGCACACGATACGCTATACTAAATTCATTACATTGTGCAAAATTTTGTAGCCAACAGTCTATATCTAAATCTAAACCGTTTTCAACTCAATTTCTAGGTTATACTAACTTCAGTACGTTGTGCAAAATTTGTGTCAATTTTGTGTAAAATCGGACGAAAATGAACCGATTTCAATGATACTTGCAAGAGATTAACTTATATTAACTACAGTTTATTGCAAAAAATTGTGTGACAATCGGACAAACTTTGGGTCTTTAGTGCACAGTTTACAAAAAATCGGAAGAAAAAGTACATAGGAGCTATATCTAAATCTTAACATATTTTCGCGAAACTAAACACAGATCATTCTAGACCAAATTCAGTACATTATGCCAAATTTCGTGCAAATCGAAAGATGTATAGGGACCATTTACATTAAATCGGACGAAAATATATATAGAAGCTATATCTACATTTGAACCGATTTTCACGAAACTTAACACACATCATTTTAGACCTAATTCATTACGCTGTGCCAAATTTCGTGCAAATCGAATGATATATAGGGACTTTGGTACACTATTTACATTAAATCGGACGAAAATATATATGGAAGCTATATCTAAATCTGAACCAATTTTCAGGAAATTTAGCACACATCATCCTAGACCTTATACATTACGCTATGCCAAATTTCGTGCAAATCGAAAGATATATAGGGACTTTGGTACAACATTAACCTTAAATCGGACGAAGATATATATGGGAGTTATATCTAAATCAGAACCGATTTTTCCCAATTTCAATAGGGTTCGTCCTTGGGTTAATTAAGTGACCTGTGTTAAATTTCATTCAAATCGAATCATAAATGCGACCTGTACTTTGTTTACAATTTAACATAGACTGACGGACGGACAGACGGACATGCATAAATGGACTCGGAAAGTGATTCTATGCACATTCTCAAAAGGAACCATAGGTCTATCTCGATTACTTTTGCATGTTACAAACATATGTACAAAGACATAACACCCTGTACCACAGTGTGGTGAAGGGTATAATAAATAATGTCAAAAATTCTTAATCTACCCACCTCCCATATAACAACCCCACCCTCACCATTCATTACGACACAATGTTCATGTCATTTCCAATTAGCGTAGTTTTTCACACAAAAGACAATAACGACAGACATCCGTCTGTGTATACAGAACTGGTGTTAATAATTCGATATTTATTTAAATGAATTCTCTTATAATTTAAACGATTGGCGATTATCACACATACCGTAGTTTTTAAATGCAAAAAAAAGACAACTTTGTCCTTGCCGATGTATATCCTACCTATATGCCAATATACGCTCAGCATGTAATCAGCATTACTGCAAAAATTATTATCTGAAATCTTATTAAATTACAAACAAAAAACAAGCAATGCTCTTACACAGAAATACATACATATATGATGAGATTATATGACACCATTACCATTGCCTGAAAGGTAAAATATTGAGCATATATTAAATGTTCTTAATGTAAAAACAAAACCACCAAACCGACACGACCGCCAAAAGCATAAAAGTATGACCATGCTGTGCTAAATAGAATGCACTTTAATGTCAATGTGCAGAATGCATAATATGCACAATAACAGACGAATAATTCAATTATGAAGAAGTTGACAGAAAAACCCAGAATTGTTGGTTGGAGGCATATGTGAAACACCCTAATCGAAAGTGGGGTCAAAATTGTGGCCGAAACCGTCACTAGGTATATTTTATTAAATGTCAGGGGCGATTTTTTAGGTTTTCGACTGTCAAAAAGGTGTAAACGTCAAAAACGTCATATACTTGTAGAAAATGTAATTAATGTAGTAAACGTCATTTATTTGAATATTATCACCATATACAATTACTTTCAAGAATATATATTATTTATATATATATCTGACTATTCCTTACTAGAACTGATAAAAAATTCTAAACTTTTTGGAGAAGAATTTTTTGAAATTTGATATGGATTGAATAATGGAAATAGCTATTTTGTCAAAAACCTAATGGTTTTGGGTGGGTTTACGATGTTTTTGACGTATGTATTATACATCGTAAATGTATGTCATTTACGTCACTGTTTCTGACGGACCATCTCTGATAGAGACTAAATCTCTAGACGAGTTATTCTAACAGTCTTTTTTCTGAAGCGCAGGCCCTTCCACCCTTCCTTTCAACCTAACATTCGGTATTTTAAAGGCCTTCGCCGCACTTTCCAATCGGCATAACCGAAGTGTAGCATTAGGGGTTTATAGGACCACAATAATCACACCATTCACCACACCTTGTTACAGGGTATTATGTCTTTGAGCATATGTGAGTAACATGCCAAAATAATCGAGATAGACCCATGGTTCTTCTTGGGAGTATTCATAGACTTATATATGTGTGTCCGTGTTAAATTGCAAACCAGTGAGCGAAGTCGGACGAGGCCGACCAGATAGACATTCTGTGAGGTAAATGACATACATTTTCGACGTATAAGACATACGTCAGAAACGTCGGAAACCTACCCAAAACCATTAGGTTTTTTACAAAATAGATTTTTCCATTAATCAATTTGGAAACAACGCATGCTTTACTTAAATTCAAATTAAATTTCAACATTTTCTTCTCAAAAAAGTTCAGAATTTTTTATAAGGTCTATCTATATATATACCTATATCTATATATATATATATATATATTCTTGAAAATAAATGTATTTGGTGATAATATTGAAATAAATGATGTTTACTACATTTACTACAATTTATACAGGTATATGACGTTCTCGACGCATACACCTTTTTGACAGTCGAAAACCTAAATATTCGTCAGATGACCATCCCTTCTGTGGTTCTTTATCCTGCCAATATTTCCCGATATTTGCACCCGCTTGACCGATGGGCCAACAGTTCCTCTTTCCAACCCTGGCATATTTTCCAAATCTGGTTGTGGCTCATTTTAGATATCGGTTAATTTGACTATCGGAATATTGACCGATCATCATCAATCCAGCCGTTCAAAGTATGCATTTGTTGCTGTTAACTTCTCAGGTATATTTCTATTCAGGCGTAAATGTTTACGCCTCAGAATAAATTGTTTTCGTTTTTAACACAAAGTCTATGTTTATTTAACGCTAATATTGAGCGGTCTTTATCGAAATAGTCGTTTTAATACTTTGACTAGATTATCTTCCTTGTGTAAAAGTTGGGGGTGTTCAGGTCATAATTGTGGCATCTAGAGCGTCCGGATAAACGTTCCCCTAACATTAACGGATTTTTACCAAAAACAAAAGTGGTCTTCTTTGGCCTGTATTGTGTTTACAAATTAAAATTGACACATATATCTACATCGATTCAGCTAGTTGAGATATGACGATTGGTATACTTAAAAGTGGGTTTAGGGCCAATATGTCGCGGCGCTGCACAAAGCTATAATACCCTGACAACATAGTTGTGTAGGGTACAAATGTCCAGGTAGCATTTATGATCCCATTTGGTTGAAATTTTGTCCAAGGATGAACCCTATATAAATTGGAGAAAATCGGTTCAGAAATAGATATAGCTCTCGTACATATTTCAGTCCGATTTTAACTAAACCATCAAATAGCCTAACATGTGTCAAATTTAGGAATTTTGAATGCATTTTACTTGTTGTTATAGCAGTAATAGTTTAGCTATTCTTTTAGTTTTCTTCCAAATAGTTTCTATTTCCAAATAGTATCTATTTAAAACGTATTTGTAAAGGACCACTCTTTGTCATAGATATTTGCCCTTATTATAGTCGTGGGATTGGTAAAGTGTATATGAAGTAATTCCGTCCCATTTTCGGTATTTTCCCACCGTGGCTGTAATTTCGTTGTAATGTTTCCAGAAAAAGCTTCATAGAAGTCCATATATTGACATAGATTCTATATTATATTGCCGTCCTATTATCGGTATATGAGGGTAATTTTGTAACGCCGGTCAAAAATTCTTTGCTGCATTTTTGAATTTTCTGTACTTTTAAGGGGTTTTCAGAGATCCCCATGTAACCACGTCCTCAGTCAATATATCTGAAAACGCCGTTAACTTCTTCCAGGCTGAACCTTAACATCCTCCAACATGTAGGTGGCAATCAAAATACCCAAAATCAATCATCACCTTTATATGGTGGCCAGACTATAGACACTCTGGTAGAAAAATTGGGCTAGGATATTGTATCGGAATGATGTGAAAATGGGCTTATATTGAACATGTTCGGCCCAAAATACTGATCCGTTAAAATTGGACTTCGTTGAAGTCTTGGTTCAATGTTGAAATGCTACACAACGATAATTCAAAAACCAGTAAGGAAAGTAGTAAAGTCGGACGGGACCGACTATATGATACTCTTCACCACTTTGGGTATATTCAACAGTTGAATGCAAACAGACCCCTATTGTTTTGGTAATATTTAGGGTTTGAAATGGACCAAATACTTAATTTTTATCGGGTTTTCTGGTGGCTCTAGAGGCCGCAATTATGACCCAAACATAGCGAATTTTTACATAGAGAAGGGGATCGGTCCAAAGAATAAGCAAACCTGTTGTGATAAGGATGGGTCAATATTTAGCGGGTCAAATGGACCCTGACTTTTGTGTGAAAAATTACAAAATTTGTATTCTATAGCGTATAGATTTACCCCTGAAGGACAGAGACCCGAAAAGTATTATAGGGCAGTAGTTGACCTTTAAATTGATACCAATTATATGGTCGTATATACTCAGATGTGGGAGTTACACTTAAATATTTACAGGTGCTTATGTATTCAGATATTAGTTAGTAACCCTTTACCACACTAGGGGACGGAAATATAAAATTTTCCACGAAGTTGCAGTTATGGTCAATGATAACACCTAAAATTTTTGATGACGATCAGATAATTATATTGTGATGAAGTGGACCGAAAACTTAATTTGTTGTGTTTTTTCGAGTTGATCTAAAGGCTCCAATGGGAATAAGAACATCACAACACAAGGGAAGGGAATCGGGACAAGTAATTAGAAGGGCTATACTGAACATTAGTAATAATTGTCGGCCTCTAGTTGGTCCAGATGGTTCAAATATCGCGAAATATTGCCCAAGCTCAGAATATAGATCCACAGAAAGTTAGTTTTTCGTGGAAGTTGTGTAGGGTATCATATGGTCGGCCCCGTCCGACTATACTGCTCCGCTCACTGGTTTTAGTATTACATTATGTGGTAGGTTGTTCATGTTCTACTCATGAACATTACAGACACTCACGTAGGAAAAAAATATAGCCACTTGGATGAGAACATTTCGATAAAAAAAAATTATAATACAGAAAATGGGGGGGATCTGTATGGGGAGGGATCTGTTTTACCCTTCAGTATCTAGGAATGCAAATTACAGCCACTCCTATATATTGGGCCAATATCGATCATTTTTGGTAGGAGGATTTTCTACTCATTAAGAATCGAAAATATCAAATTACAGCCAATTTGATTGAAAGACGTTACCAATCTCCCAAAAATATCGAAAAGTGGGATATGTCGTTATATTGAAGCTATCCAAAAAGACACACAAATATTGATAATTCTTAGTAAGAAGTTTTTTAGGCTAAAAAACATGAATAAATGATTTACAATACCGAACATTGAAGGACAGTTGTATTGCAGCTATCCTGAAGGGGTGCATTTCTATTTTCATTAATAAATTACTAATTCCAATTATTATAATTCCAATTTTAATTATAATAAATTATTTTATTAATAATATGCCCTCCAACGATAACATTATTATTACCCTTATCACTTGAACCATAGTATTTTCCCTTCGTTTCACTTTAGGGTATTAACAATTTGCGACTCATGCCATTATCTCTACAATTTGCACTATTTATATAATGAAATATATATATCTGCATGACATCTACGAATAAATGTATGAATGAATGAAAGAGTTAAATTCTTCCATTACAGGATCTGCACATTTTGCATTTAAATAGTAATGAATTTAATTACTGAGGTGTCGCCGCCAACAGCAACCACATGGCGACTGACTGCAACACGTAAAAAAGGCAACAACAACGACGAGGACGACGACGACGAAAAAACGCAAAACCACTGAACAACTATCCTTTCGTTATGTGGCTGTATGACTGCAACTACAACTCAATGCATCATCATCATCAGCAGCAGCATCATCAACTTGAACTAAAGTAACAACAACAACACGGATAACTTGCATATAATTTTCCTCATAAAAATGAGTTGGCATTGAGTTCTTGTTGTTGGCGGCGGTGGTGATGGCATGGTGGCTCTGGTAATGATGATGATGCTGATGACGATGCTGATGACGTTTTCTGGTCGTATTCACCCAAAAAATGTATAGACTTGTGATGTGCATACGAAAATTCTCATTAGCAATTCTCATTCACATTCACAACTGCATAAACAGCAAAAATACCTTTAATGAAATCCATTAAAAAAGCCGAGCAACAAAAAAGGTTGGCAAACAGCAACAACAACACAACTGAAATGAAAAAACCCCATAAAAATGAAAGAAAAATAAAAAAATCGTAAAAAAATAACCTGCCATTGTTATTATTATTTAAAAAATATGTAAAGTGTTGTAAATTCAATTTTTGTGCATCACCATCATCGCCACCACCCACCCATAAACTGAATGCCTTTAAGACACATAATTAATTAAAAAATATCTGTGCTGTATGTAAAGTGCATTACGATAGGGTAAATGCAATGGCTTAAAAATTAAGAAAAAATGCTTAAAATGTAATTACATAAATGTAAGGACATGTCTTCGATGGCTTTTAGTGGTGTTCAAGGTAAGTAACCTCATTTATATTTAAGATACGTGTGTAAAATAAACTTGAAATATTTAAGATTTAATTATGAAATTATATATGCTGGAAAATAGTGTAACATTATTCCATAGATTGGCCATCAGATTTATCATGTTTTATTCGAAGTTGAGATTTACTGGTTTACGATCGAATTCAGCGACTTAAGTATGTAAAGTTGTAGCTGCTGAAATTAAAGTAAGCTGAATGTTATGTGTTGTTTGGTTCAGATTCATTTGTATCTACTTTCAGAAATGTTGCAACCTATATATAAATAAATAAATTTGTAATAACGACCACCACTGCCCAAGATTTAAGGAGTTGTTGGACCTAGCAGATCTGAATGCCACCGGATTCGTCCATGGATTGGATTGGATAGAAAGCTTAATGAAATTGATTGAGTAGCGGCGAATCAAATAAGCATTACGATAGGGTAAATGCAATGGCTTAAAAATTAAGAAAAAATGCTTAAAATGTAATTACATAAATGTAAGGACATTTCTTCGATGGCTTTAAGTGGTGTTCAAGGTAAGTAACCAATGATAGAATGGCCTATAGAAACAATTCCTAGGTCTTAGGTCACTTCCTTCATAAGGTAACCTTAATATAATGAACGATTACCGGTACTTTAAATGACCAGCTCAGGGAGGGTGTTCTTACTTGCTTAACGAATATTTTTCATTGATAGATCTCGCAACATTTAAGATAGAGGTTTTGTACTAATCCAAGGATAATTGGTATTCCGAAGAGTATAATGGCTTTGGAAGAGCTCTCACGGGTACGTTTTACACTTATTTTATATTTCGGTTATTGCTGATGGCAGCAATTTACCAGGGCTATCCCCTGGTCCAACACAAATTTGTGGATCAAGTTTATACATATTTCGACCCAGTAATTATTCGTATCACTACATCTTTGGATCAATCGATACAGGCACTATTGTTCGGATATAAGTTTTATGAGATATCTATTTTCATACAAGAAGCGATTATCATCAATTTCCATAGGGGTTGGCCACGTCCAATAGAATGAGTTGTGTCGAATTATATCAGAATTGAATAATAATTGCGACCTGCATTTTGTTCAAATTCTGAATGGTTAGACAGAAGTCCATTCGACTCATTAGGATATTCTATGTATATCCACAAAATAACCTTTCGGCCTATCTGGTTTCCTTTCACACATTAAGCACATATGCACAAATACATAATAGGGTTAAAAACCCAAATTTTAACGTAGACATTTTATGGAACTCTTAAAGAAATGATTTTGATTTGACTTTCGATGTGATGTAAGTATTTAGTAAAAGTGATTAAATGAAAATGATTAAGGATCATTTATTACAAACAACACCACAGCCCATTCAATAATTAAGGCATTTGATGAAAACGTATAAAATACAATCCTTCGTTTCAATTTAATTTTATGGATACAAAGTTACTTGAAGGACATAGTGTTCGTTTTTAATCTACCACCATGAACAATTGTGGTTATGGCTGACTGGAATTGATAACAATGAACACTTTTCATTCGATGCCGAATGTTTACGAGTTTTAAATTTTAAAAGACATATTGAAGGAACTTTTGATTTAAGAGAACAGTTACTGTAACAAATTTAATTGTTCAAGTTTTACAATTACTTGCCGGAATGTTTAAATCTTACCGTAACCAAATTCGTATATAGGCTTTCGGTGGATTAAAACTCTTTTTCAAAATTTAACCACATTAATTTTTTATGTATATTTATAAAACGTGATTTTATATGCCAGCAATTAATTATCCAAACTCATTGTCATTCGTCATTCTATGAAACCCTCGTAGCATATCGTAAAGTGTTTCATTTCATTTGATTTTAAACAGAATCATGTGAATCATTACACCCCATCCCGCCCAACTCAAATACAATCAAATGAAATAATTAGGTATTATTTTTTTGTTCGTTGACATTTAGGAGCATGAAATTAATCGACAATTTCAATTTGAATTTTTAATCAAAGACCTATAAAATTAATGACAGCAAATGTTGCCTTTGATAAAAATAGAATTATTGGGTATAAAGGGGTTGTTGTACGCGTAAAGTCACCAAAATGATTTTAATTTATTTAATTTTATTTAAAAAAAAAATTTAACTATATTTAAATTAGGCGAAATCCCGAAATAAATTTATGTATCATAATTTCAAATCTATCTTTTTATTTTAACATAAAAGTAACGTATTCAAATGCACCTACTATAAATATACTTTTTAAATGACGTTCAGTTCCCGGTGAAATTAGGCTTCCAAACAAAAAATATTCCCTTCGTTAATAAGGCAATTTTTTACCAAAACTCTTAAATCTAAAAGTCAAATAAAAAGTAGTTTCTACTTTTGCTTAATTTATTGAGAGAAGGGGTTTGAATATTTTCCATGTGTGGGAAAATGCTCGCATACATATAGCATTTTTACCCTTCACCACACTTTGGTACAGGGTATTATGTCTTTGACCATATGTTTGTAACAGGCAAAAGGAAACGAGATAGACACATGGTTCATTTTGAGTATATACATAGAATCACTTTCTAAGTCGATTTATGCATATCCGTCCGTCTCTAAATGCTAAATTGTGAACGAGATTAATTATTTGACCCACGTACAAACCCTTTTGAAATTGGGAAAATCGTATCAGATTTACATATAGCTCCCACATATAATTTCCTCTGATTTTTTGTAAATATTGTACCAAAGTCAATATATATCTTTCGATTTGCCCGAAATTTGGCATAGCGCGTTGAATTGAGACTAAAATGATATGTGTAAAGTTTCCTGAAAAGCGATTCAGATTTGGATATAGCTCCCATATATGATTTCGTCCGATTTTAATAGCCTTCACCACACAGTAGTACAGGGTATTATGTCCTTGTGCATATGTTTGTAACAGGCAAAAGGAAACGAGATATACACATTGATAGACACTTTCTAAATCGATTTATGGATGTTCCTCTGTTTGTCCGTCAGTCTGTCCGTCCATGCTAGATTGTAAACAAAGCACAGGTCGAATTTATGATTAGAATTGGATGAAATTTGGCACAGCTCATTTATTTGACCCAAGGATGAACCCTATTGAAATTGGGAAAAAAAAGTTCATATTAAGATCGGCTCAGCGTACTGAATTAAGCCTAGAATGATGCGTGCTAAATTTCGTGAAAATCGGTTCATATTTAGATATAGCTCCCATATATATTTTCGTCCGATGTAAGGTAAATGGTGCACCAAAGTCCCTAAATATCTTTCGATTTGCATTAAATTTGGCAAAGCGTACTGAATTAAGCCTAGAATGATGCGTGCTAAATTTCGTGAAAATCGGTTCAGATTTAGATATAGCTCCCATATATATTTTCGTCCGATTTAAGGTAAATGGTGCACCAAAGTCCCTACATATCTTTAGATTTGCACGAAATTTGGCACAGCATACTGAATTAAGCCTAGAATGATGGGTGCTTAAAAAGTTCATATTAAGATCGGCTCAGCGTACTGAATTAAGCCTAGAATGATGCGTGCTAAATTTCGTGAAAATCGGTTCAGATTTAGATATAGCTCCCATATATATTTTCGTCCGATTTAAAGTAAATGGTGCACCAAAGTCCCTAAATATCTTTCGATTTGCATTAAATTTGGCAAAGCGTACTGAATTAAGCCTAGAATGATGCGTGCTGAATTTCGTGAAAATCGGTTCAGATTTAGATATAGCTCCCATATATATTTTCGTCCGATTTAAGGTAAATGGTGCACCAAAGTCCCTACATATCTTTCGATTTGCACGAAATTTGGCACAGCATACTGAATTAAGCCTAGAATGATGGGTGCTTAGTTTCCTGAAAATCGGTTCAAATTTAGATATAGTTCCCATATATATTTTCGGCCGATATAAGGTAAATGGTGCACTAAGGTCCCTACATATCAATTTGGATATAACTCCCAAATATAGATTTTCGTTCGATTTTAGTTAAATGATGAACCAAACTCCAAATTGTTTTTGATTGGCACGAAATTTTGCACAATGAATTAAATTGAGACATATCTTCCTTATATATTTCGAACGGGTATTTGACTGAGATTAAATTGTTACCAGGCACACGGGTATCAAGTTTGGTATAAATCGATTTCCATAAATTCTAAATCTGCTCGAATCAAAATCTGACCTAATGAAAATAAAATAAGCAGCTTG
>NW_026880573.1:0-32419 GCF_032173495.1 Musca vetustissima
TCCAAGACGGTTATGTTTGTCTGATTATTATGATCAAGCTCAGAGTTCGAAGTTGAGTTCCCTCCTGTCTCTGAAGGCTGGGTCGAGATTGCTCTACCCTGCGGTTCCACAACTCCGAGTTGGTGTTGCCCGAAGGCTGGGTGCTTGTAGCTATACCTTCGACTACAGATGCCAAGGCACCCACATCTGGTGTCTTGGCATCTGACTCGTGGGCAGATCAACGACACCCGCCGGTACTGAGTTTTTTAGGCTCTGCACCATAAATTTATTTATTTTTTCTACTTTGTTTTTTGTTTTAGGGGAACATCCCCATAGTTAGATTTGGTCCGCGGAGACAGAAGCCCTACAACTTACACTGGTTGTAATAGATTAGTATGATCATCCACATCACCCCTATCCGGCACCTTGAAAAAATATTTTTTAAAAAATCCACGCCTTTTGGTTACTGGAAAAGTATTTTCTTAATTTACTAAAAATGTCAAGATTTGACCTGCTTTAGGTTTCCTATTGTTTTGCAATTAATAGACCAAATCGACCCCACCCTCCATCGATGTTAAGTGAAAATTATTTTGATTTTTTGTTATTGTTTTTGGTATTGAATAACTTTCTACATTGGCTTAGTCTACATTTAACGCCTACTTACAAATGTCTAAGCACTCTTCGGCTATAAATAATTAACTATATTCACATACTCGATGTGAGTCGATGCGATTCCGATTCGTTTCGATTACATAGAGACGCTGTGTGGAACACCTCTTTATTAACTAACAAGCCTTTATTTGAGAAGGTGTCGGAATTGAAAATAAGAAAAAAAAAACGTAAATAGCAAAAAATCTAGGTGAGTTAGTGATCTCAATACGCTTGGCAATCAACAGCAACAACAACAACAAAAAGTCAAATGGGTAAACACATGCAGAAAAGAAAAAAAAAAAACAATCGGAATCAAACCCTTTTTTAACGATTTCACAATCTCAAGAAGCAGCAGCAACATCACACATCAATGCTTACAGCCATTCAAGCCAACCATTGAGTCTTCGAGCCATCGAACCAGCCATCCAACTTGAATTTAAGCTCGTAAAATGAAATCAAATCAAACATCTTCAAAACAATTTCCTTACACAAATAATGGGTGTTGCCATTAAAGCCATGCAGAAGAAAGGCAATTGAAGACCCAAGAAGACGAAGAAGAAAACAAAAATCGGAACGAGTGGAAAAAATGCCACTTAAATTGCTCCCGTTGTCACACCGTTTTGAAAATCAAAATAGGGAGGACAGACAGACTGCCACTTTTGTGATCTACTGAAGACACAACAACATTTACAGCAGAAGCTGAAGTCGGATCAACATCGGCAGCAGTGTCAACATTTGCATGCAAATTTCCATCACAGCAAATCACTATAATCTTCCAATCCATCTTCCGACAGCATTAAAGTATAACACCATCGCCATACAACGAGCGGAACACGATGAAGCATTGACGAGTCAGACAATACCTTCGCTTCTTTTTTTTGGGGGGGTTCCATACCCAGGTATCACTTCCATGCAGAAGAAAAACCCAAAGAAAATTTATTGCAATCGAAGGAAAAAAAACAAACTCACAAGGGGACTTCGAGCTGGCGGAAGAAGGCGAAGTTTGACTGACTTCAATAGCCGGGCTGGTTGCCTCGCTTCTTGGCTGGCAAAAGTGTCGCTGTATTGCATTAATGGGCACGTCACTTGCTGCTGCTGCACTTCATGTCACACTCTAAATATATTTTGTCACCAGACAGGCCGAAGTGACATTTGCCGTTGGGAGGCCGCAGCGAGATGGGCCCACTTTAAATGCGACTCCGAACACATTTGCACAAATGTCAATCGACAATCGCAATATTCTATTCTAAACAAAACAAAAAAAAGTGGCAGATCATCATTTGGATTCTTGTGAAGAAATCGAAATCTCAATACCCTACAACAAGGTCTAGGTGAACCTAAAAAATATGATTCGAATCGAAATAGTTCTAGAAGTAAAAAAAAATATGTATACCCTTCACCACACTGTGGTCCAGGGTATTATGTCTTTGTGCATATGTTTGTAACAGGTAAAGGTCCGTATGTCCGCCTGTCTGCCATGTTAAATTGTAAACAAAGTACAGGTGCCATTTATAATTCTAATTGGATGAAATTTGGGACAGCTCATCTATTTGGCCCAAGGACGAACCCTATTGAAATTGGAAGAAATCGGTTCAGATTTAGGTATAGCTCCCATAAATATTTTCGTGCATTTGCACGAAAATTGGCATAACGTACTGTATTGAGCCTAGAAAATCGGTCAACATTTAGATATAGCTCCCATATATATTTTCGTCCGATTTAAGGTTAATGGTGCACCAAAGTCCCTAATAATCTTTCGATTTTCACGAAGACTGGCACAACGTACTTAATTAAGCCTGGAATGATTCGTGCCAAGTTTCGCAAAAATCGGTTCAAATTTAGATATAGCTCCCATATATATTGTCGTCCGATTTAATGTAAATGGTGCACAAAAGGCCTTATATATTCTTCGATTTGCACGAAATTTGGCACAACGTACTGAATTAGGTCCAGAATTATATGTGCTAAGTTTCGAGAAAATCGGTTCAGATTGAGATATAGCTCCCATATATATATTTTCGTCCGATTTAAGGTAGATGGTGTACCAAAGTCCTATATATCTCTGGATGTGCACGAAATTTTGCACAGCGTACTGAATTGAGCCTAGAATGATATCTGTTAAGTTTCGTAAAAATCGGTTCAGATTTCGATATAGCTTCCATATATATTTTCGTCCGATTTTATATAAATGGTGCAACAAGACCCTATATATCCTTCGATTTGCACGAAATTTGGCATAGCGTACTTAATTGAGCCTATAGTGATGTGCGCCAAGTTTCGTGGAAATCGGCTCAGATTTAGATATAGCTCCCATATATATTTTCGTGCGATTTTTATGGTGCACCAAGGGGTTTGCACAAATTTGGCACGGAGTATTCAATTGAGTCTAGAAAATCGGTTCAGATTTAGGTATAGCTGCTATATATATTTTCGTCCTATTTAAGGCAAATAGTGCACCAAAATCTCTATATATCCTTCGTTTTGCTCGAAATTTGGCACAGCGTACTGAATTAAGCCTAGAATAATGTCAGCCAAGTTTCGTGAAAATCGGTCCAGATTTAGATATAGCTCCCATATATAGTTTCGTCCGATTTTAGGTAAATGGTGCACCAAAATCCCTAAATATCTTTCGATTTGCACGAAATTTGGCACAACGTACTGAATTGAGCCTAGAACGATGTGTGTTAAATTTCGTGAAAATCGGTTCAGATTTAGATATAGCTCCCATATATAGTTTCTTCCGATTTAAGGTAAATGGTAAATGGTCCCTAAATATCTTTCGATTTGCACGAAATTTGGCACGAAGTATTCAATTGAGTCTAGAATGATTTGTGCCAATTTTCGAGAAAATCGGTTCAGATTTAGGTATAGCTGCTATATATATTTTCGTCCGATTTAAGGCAAATAGTGCACCAAAATCTCTATATATCCTTCGTTTTGCTCGAAATTTGGCACAGCGTACTGAATTAAGCCTAGAAGAATGTCAGCCAAGTTTCGTGAAAATCGGTCCAGATTTAGATATAGCTCCCATATATAGTTTCGTCCGATTTTAGGTAAATGGTGCACCAAAATCCCTAAATATCTTTCGATTTGCACGAAATTTGGCACAACGTACTGAATTGAGCCTAGAACGATGTGTGTTAAATTTCGTGAAAATCGGTTCAGATTTAGATATAGCTCCCATATATAGTTTCTTCCGATTTAAGGTAAATGGTAAATGGTCCCTAAATATCTTTCGATTTGCACGAAATTTGGCACGGTGTATTCAATTGAGTCTAGAATGATTTGTGCCAATTTTCGAGAAAATCGGTTCAGATTTAGGTATAGCTGCTATATATATTTTCGTCCGATTTAAGGCAAATAGTGCACCAAAGTCTCTATATATCCTTCGTTTTGCACGAAATTTGGCGCAGCGTACTGAATTAAGCCTAGAATAATGTCAGCCAAGTTTCGTGAAAATCGGTCCAGATTTAGATATAGCTCCCATATATAGTTTCGTCCGATTTTAGGTAAATGTTGCACCAAAATCCCTAAATATCTTTCGATTTGCACGAAATTTGGCACAACGTACTGAATTAAGCCTAGAATAATGTGTGCAAAGTTTTGTTAGAATCGGTTCAGATTGAGATATAGCTCCCATATATATTTACGTCCGATTTAAGGGGACCCCCCCCATTCTCGGGGTCAAAAATGTTGTTGATATAATTCGAATCTACACTGATTAATAAATGTCCCTACAAAATTTTAAGTGAAAATCTCAAGAACTCTTGAAGGTATAGCCGATTTATTGTGTCAGTATCAGGTGACGGCTGAAGGGCTTCTCAAACTTGAAACGTGTTTTTCTCTAAACATTTTTTTGTGAATGGCGGGCACGATAACTCAAAAACTAATAACCCAATCGATTTCAAATTTTTACACGTTTCTCTGTGAGTGTATAGCTATCGTATGAACTAGGATAAAGCCAATCGGTGAAGATCTTCCTTTTGGTAAAAAATCGGCGATTTTCCAAACATATTTTTTCAAAGGTCCGCTGATTTTGTTAATTTTAGAGCGAAGTCAATAATCCTAGTTCAAACGAGAGCCAGACATGTACTCTTTCTAACACCATTGGCATTTTTGGATTCCGATGTTCCAGTGAGGAGTTATCATGCCCGCCATCAAAAATAAGGACTTTTCTTTAATTACAAAAAACAACAACAAAACAATAACAAAAATTTTTTGTAAATTATTTTTCTTCTCTTTTAAATCTTCAATTATATATGTGCAAAGTTAAAAACCCTAACAAGCATTGGTATTGATTTACTAGCCCATTGAAAATCTTGAAAAATTAAAATCGAGAATGGGGGAGGTTCTCTTAAGGTAAATGGGGCACCAACGTCCCTCTATATCTTTCGATTTGTACGAAATTTGGCACATAGTACTGAATTAGGTCCAGAATGATATGTGCTAAGTTTCGAGAAAATCAGTTCAGATTTAGATATAGCCGAACCGAAGAGAGATCACAGGGCGTGGATTTGAAGAGATCACAAGGCGTAGATTTTTAACGATATTTTTTTAAGCAGCCTTGTGTTGATCTTTAAAGGGGTTTCCTCTTGTCGACCTCACCCAATACCTCATTATTTTCATAATAGTCCTCGTTACGTCTTCGATTTTTCTATTGAGAATTTTGAAAATGTTATTGTTGTTGTAGTTGTTGTTACATTTGCTATTTATTGCTGCTATAATTTTCACACCATTCGTCTCTGAAAATGCCTGCATTATTATTTTTTTGGTATTCTGTTTTCGAATTCAAGTAGTTACCAAATTTAAAATTTAGTTTACCTCTGTCGATATGTCAACAGCTCCTGCCTTTATTGCATGGATTTTTTTGGTAAACCCATAAACTTTGACGATGTGTGTGATTGTGTCTCCTTGCTCTTTAATGCTGTTACTATGAAAATCCAAAAATCGCAGTCAAAAAAATGTTGAAAGTATTTGCAATTACTTGAAGATTGATTGAAATAGATTTCGGATTGATTAGTGTCAGTTTGAGTTTTTCGTTCAGTTGTTTTTTTGTCGTTTTCGTTACGTTTTTTTGTTGTTGTTTGCTGGCATAGTTATGCTTCTGTTTTGTCAGCAACAATGACAATATTTACGACATACATACATTGTTGTTAGGATGACTGCTGAATGCAGTTTATTAAAAGGAGTTCGGAGAATGAGTGATGATTTGGCAATTCGGATAGAAGTGCCAAAAATATTTATTTTTTTGAGGGAAAAAATTGGAATAAATAAAATTAAATTGTAACATTTTTTGGTCTGTGGGTTTGGTTGGTGGGAAATCGTAATAAAACGTGACAAAGGTATTAAGGTTATAGAGGCAGTTATGAGGTAATCTATTTTAGGATCTCTATTCTGTTTCAGCACCTATGAAAGTGAAACCAAACTAGTGGATCAAATATAAGCTCTTGTGAGTCTATTGAAGCAGCTATGACAATACCGAACATTCTAGAAGTATGAGCAAAATCTGTGCAAAGTTTCGAAGATCTATCTTAAATATGATTTTAACAAACGGACATGCATAAATTGACATATTGTTTTATTATGGTGTAGAGTATAAAAATAATCGATATTGGTACCCTTCTCACGGTAACCTCGAATATATCACTCCACGCCAAATTTCGGTATTTTGGTGAGTTTGGGTACGAGTTTAAACCAAAATTTGCTGTAATTTTATAGTTTGGATTCTCACTGGCTAGAAAATAACCCTACCAACAAATTATCAATATCGGATAATATAAAGTTTTCGCGTAGCTCTCAACTAATGTTACCCATCGTTATTTCTTATTTCGAGGACCTTTGGCAACTTTTTTCAAATTAATCGGCTATAATTTGATTTTTTTAGATTCTCCTGGGGTGTAAAAACTTTCCTCGAAAATTGTTCAATATTAGTTTCTATTTTGGTATAGCTTCCATTAAGCGGACATAAAGAAGGTGCGATATTTTAAAATCATATTTTTTCAACGACCTAATTAAGCGGAATTTTAAAAATATTTTTTTAGTGCCCCTAGCAATTTTAAAACTAGTAAGGAAAGTAGTAAAATCGGACTGGGCCGACTAAATGATACACTTCCCCACTTTGGGTATATTGTACATGCATCCTTCCGCAACCTATGCTAAATTGAATTTCATTCGGGCAGATGTAGAGTTGTCTGCGTATAATGGGACAAACTTAGCAAAATAGTACGCCGCACTATTAAAAACACGATATGCAAAATTTCGTGTTAATCGGACAAACATGAGGAGTTTGGTTCACCAATTATTTAAAATCGGACGAAAATATATATGGGAGCTATATCTGCATCTTAACTGATTTTCACGAATCTTAGCACACATCATTCTGCCAAATTTTGTGCAAATCGAACAATAAATAGGGACTTCGGTGCACCATTTACATAAAATCGGACGAAAATATATATGGGAGCTATATGTAAATCTGAACCGATTTTCACGAAACTTAACACCCATCATTCTAGACTCGATTCAGTACGCTATGCCAAATTTCGGGCAAATTGAAAGATATATAGGGACTTTAGTACACCATTTACATTAAATCGGTCGAGCATATATATGGGAGCTATATCTAAACCTTATCCGATTTCCAGAAACTTGACACGCGTCATTCTAGACTTAATTCAGTATGCTATGCCAAATTTTGTGTAATTCGAAAGTTATGTAGGGACTGGTGCACAATTTACATAAAATCGGACGAAAATATATATGGGAGCTATATCTAAATCTGAACCGATTTCTACGAAATTTAACACACATCTTTCTCGACTCAATTCAGAACGCTGTGCCAAATTTCGTGCAAATTGAAGGTTATATAGGGACTTTGGTGCACCATTTACATTAAATCGGTCGAGCATATATATGGGAGCTATATCTAAACCTTATCCGATTTCCAGAAACTTGACACGCGTCATTCTAGACTTAATTCAGTATGCTATGCCAAATTTCGTGTAATTCGAAAGCTATGTAGGGACTGGTGCACAATTTACATAAAATCGGACGAAAATATATATGGGAGCTATATCTAAATCTGAACCGATTTTCCCGAAACTTAACACACATCGTTCTAGACCTAATTCAGTACGCTGTGCCGAATTTCGTGCAAATCGAAAGATATATGAGGACTTTGGTACACCATTTACTTTAAATCGGACGAAAATATATATGGGAGCTATATCTAAATGTGAACCGATTTCTACGAAATTTAACACACATCTTTCTCGACTCAATTCAGTACGCTATGCCAAATTTCGTGCAAATTGAAGGTTATATAGGGACTTTGGTGCACCATTTACCTAAAATCGGACGAAAATATATATGGGAGCTATATCTAAATCTGAACCGATTTTCAGAAAACTTAACACACACCATTCCAGACCTAATTTAGTACGCTTTACCAAATTTCGTGCAAATCGAAATATATATAGGATCTTTTTTAAGCCATTTACATAAAATCGTGCGAAAACATATATGGTAGCTATATCTAAATCTGTACCGATTTTCACCAATTTCAATAGGGTTTGCCCTTGGGCCAAGTGGACGAGCTGTACCAAATTTCATTAAATTCGGATTATAAATGCGACCTGTACTTTGTTTGCAATTCAACATGGACAGACAGACATGCATAAATCGACTCAGAAAGTGATTCTATGCATATTCTCAAAAGGAACCATGTGTCTATCTCGTTTCCTTTTGCCTGTACCCCAGTATGGTATACAAATCAAAACAAATCCTGAATTAACAAGTGAAAAAGGGTTAAGGGTCTATACCGAAATTTATACAAACTTTGGCTTTGCTCCACCCTAGGTATACTGACAGATACTTGCAATGAAAATATAGGGACAAACCAAAAAGTGGGTCTATACCGAAATTTATACAAACCGCTTTATGTAAACCATTATGTACACCAAGTTCAAATTTCAGCAATTTTTAATGGGGATTTTTCCAAACATCTGAAAACGGCAAAACGTGGACTGATAGTGATAACGCATGGTAGTATATAAAATCCTCAAACAACTGTAATTAAATTAAAGGGGGATCAATATTTATTGCATAGTGTAGGAATTAGCGAATATTTTATTGTGCGAGTGACCGATATATGTCAATTTCGAATCCAATATTTTAGTTCTTAATTCTCTCCTTCGGGAGGTATAATAATATGGGGGGAGACGACTAAAAGCTGGCCGATATATGTCATTGTCGTCAGGTTTGAGTTTTTTTAACACGATATTCTTAGAAATTAATGGTTACAACCGATGGCCAAATCGTCTTAGAATTCCATACTTTGTAAGGTAAAAATTGACTATTTCGAGTAATGACTATCCTCTATACAATGGTAGAATGTTTTCCTGTGGCGAATATTTACGCCATATAATAAAAATTTGCTCACATAAACAGCCGTTCTATGTACTTGGTCAGATCCCCTTCACTGTGTAAAATATGTGATGTTCTGCATATAATAATGGCTTTTAGATCTACTAGAAAATAAACAAACATAAAGTTTTCGGTTCCTTGACCCTCTAAATGTCACTCAAAATTATAGGCGTCGTTTTTGAGCAAAAGCGGGGTAATAGTACTACTAAACAATATAATAATACGTAGATCCCTGTAAGTATATAAGTATAACTCCTATATCCGGGTATATACAACAATAGAATTTGTATCAATTTAAAGGTCAACCACCCTGGATATACTATCAATTTCTCGGGTTTATGTCCATCAGTAGTAAATATATACGCTCCAGAATAGAAATTTTGTCATTTTTCACACGAAAGTCTGTGTCCATTTGACCCACTAAATATTGACCAATCTTCATCAAAGCTGTCATGTTTATTCTATGGCCAGGCCCTTCGCTCTTTGGACAATTTCTTGGTGTTCGAGTTATAATTGTGGCCTTTAAAGCGACCAGAAAAACAGACAAAAATAAAGTTTTTGGTCCATTTTGTTTTTGCAAAATAGTCAGGCTGAATCCCAGTTTGTTGTTTTTATAAAAAAACATTTATTTATTAGTGGGGAATGTATGTACTGATCCTCATCAGTTCCCTTAGTTATACCCTTCACCACTCTGTGGTACAGGGTATTATGTCTTTGTGCAGGCAAAAGGAATCGAGATAGACCCACGGTTCCTTTTGAGAATATGCATAGAATCACTTTCTGAGTCGATTTATGCATGTCCGTCCGTCCGTCTGTAGATGTTAAATTGTAAACAAAGTACAGGTCGCATTTATGATCCGATTTGGATCAAATTTGGCACAAGTCACTTATTCGGCCCAAGGACGAACCCTATTGAAATTGGGAAAAATCGGTTCAGATTTAGATATAGCTCCCATATATATATTTAACCGATTTAATGTAAACGGTCCCTATATATCTTTCGATTTGCACGAAATTTGGTACAGCCTAATCATTTAGGTCTAGAATGATGTCTGCCAAGTTTCATGAAAATCGGTCCAGATTTAGATATAGCTCCCATATATAGTTTCGTCCGATTTCATGTAAATGGTGCACCAAAGTCTCTATATATCCTTCGATTTGCACTAAATTAGGTATAACGTACTTAATTTGAGCCTAGAATGATGTCTGCCAAGTTTCGAGAAAATCGGTCCAGATTTAGATATAGCTCCCATATATAGTTTCGTCCGATTTCATGTAAATGGTGCCCCAAAGTCCCTATATATCATTCGATTGGCACGAAATTTGGCATAACGTACTGAATTGATCCTAGAATGATGTCTGCCATGTTTCAAGAAAATCGGTCCAGATTTAGATATAGCTCCCATATATAGTTTCGTCCGATTTCATGTAAATGGTGCCCCAGAGTCCCTATATATCTTTCGATTTGCACGAAATTTGGCATAACGTACTGAATTGGGCCTAGAATGATGTCTGCCAAGTTTCATGAAAATCGGTCCAGATGTAGATATAGCTTCCATATATAGTTTCGTCCGATTTCATGTAAATGGTGCACCAAAGTCTCTATATATCCTTCGATTTGCACTAAATTAGGTATAACGTACTGAATTGAGCCTAGAATGATGTCTGCCAAGTTTCGAGAAAATCGGTCCAGATTTAGATATAGCTCCCATATATAGTTTCGTCCGATTTCATGTAAATGGTGCACCAAAGTCTCTATATATCCTTCGATTTGCACTAAATTTGGCATAACGTACTGAATTGAGTCTAGAATGATATCTGCCAAGTTTCGAGAAAATCGGTCCAGATTTAGATATAGCTCCCATATATAGTTTCGTCCGATTTCATGTAAATGGTGCCCCAAAGTCCCTATATATCATTCGATTTGCACGAAATTTGGCATAACGTACTGAATTGATCCTAGAAAGATGTCTGCCATATTTCAAGAAAATCGGTCCAGATTTAGATATAGCTCCCATATATAGTTTCGTCCGATTTCATGTAAATGGTGCCCCAAAGTCCCTATATATCTTTCGATTTGCACAAAATTTGACATAACGTACTGAATTGAGCCTAGAATGATGTCTGCCAAGTTTCGAGAAAATCGGTCCAGATTTTGATATAGCTCCCATGTATAGTTTCGTCCGATTTCATGTAATGGGTGCACCAAAGTCCCCATATATCCTTCGATTTGCACGAAATTTGGCATAACGATAATGATTTAGATATAGCTCCCTTTTATTATAGATTGATTTTAAGTAATTGACGCGACAAGGAACCATATACCCATAGTGGTGAAGGGTATCATATAGTCGGCCCCGTCCGACTTTACTACTTTCCTTACTGGTTTTTTGTTGGGATATTCTCCCCAGAAGCTATTGCTTCTAAACAAAAACCCGTTCATACCCAAATGTCTCTTGTAACAAAGCGAAGTACTTAGCTGACCAACGACATAAACTGTATGAGAATTTCGCTGGAGCCTCACTTCGAGGTTAACAAGGCATTTACAAACAATTCCATACCTTTCCCACTGTTGTGTGTTGTCACATCACGACAAATGCACACAACGACTTTGTTGGTGTTGCTAGTATACAGCAACAAACCAAACAGTTTAACCGTGCCTGCGTCTACAACTTCAGTAGTGTTGGCGGTTTATTTGGGATACCATTTGTATTTTGTTTTTGCAAAATAGTCAGGCTGAATCCCAGTTTGTTGTTTTTATAAAAACAACTAGCCAGCTCCTCGCAGTGGGAAAAGTATGGAATTGTTTGTAAATGCCTTGTTAACCTCGAAGTGAGGCTCCAGCGAAATTCTCACACAAACCCGAATACCAACCAGCTGATTAGTTACGAGCCGACATCACTTAACCACCGCCGAGCCGACTGTAACCAGCCGACTATTAACGATCCGACGTCCACACCCAGCTACCATTACCAATTAGAAGATTCCAACATAAAGGCTTATCTCACATCCAGACTATTATTCATATTGTGAACACCGAAGTATTATAATAAAGATTGAAATTGTAATCACTCGTGCTTTTACTTAAGGTTTGTGGGTCCTTGGGTTGACCCTGGCAGCGACTGAGCTTACTTCAGCCTTAGTTAAAACCACTCGTTATAAGTCTTCCAACAAATTGCCAACATAATTGAAACAAAATCATGTATTTTTTCTAAAATGTTTACCTTTATTTTATAATTGTTGTTTATTTCATAGATATAAAAATAATTTAATAATTTATTATTGTATATAAAATATAAAACTATATATTTCTAGTATATAATAAGAAAAGCATTTGCTAATTGACTACAAAGGAAAATAATATTTTTTTATTTTTGTCTATATAAAAAATGTTTATAATTGTATAAAGTGAATAATATTTTATTTAAATACTAACTTATACCCAAAATAAATTTATATAAATACTATTTTTTATACAAAATGAAAAAAAAATTATCTATATTATTTATTTAAATAAATTCTTCTATTTTTTTTTAATTTTTACCTTTATTAAAATACAAACCAATCTCTAAACATGTAAAATCTCTAAAGGAATACTTCTCAGGGTTTTTACTATTTTTTTAACTCTATGGTTTTTGACTTGGATATATTAAAAATAAAAAACAAAATATTTGTTACAATTTGCTATTTTTTTATGAGAAATATTTTCAAAATATATTTTTTAAAATTTCTAAAGGAATACTTAAAAGAGAACTGAAAAAAGGATACAACTTTTTTTTTTCAATTTTCAATAAGATTTTATAATTTGTTTACAAAATTAGAATTTTTTATAAATAATTTTTAATAGAAAAAATTTAATTTTTTTTTTTTGGCCACATTGGTTGGAAAATGCGGCTAGGATTAAAAAAATCAAAAAATGGGCGGAACCCTTTATATAGCTGATATTTCCAAATATGGACCTATATTTCCAATTTTCAAAAGGGGTTATTTTACCTTCAGAGGCCCTACAATATCAAATTACAGCCAATTCTGTTCAAAAATGCCTTCAAAATATCTAAAATAAGACTGTACCCCTATAGGAGGGCTGTGACAAAGCATGGAACCAAATTAGCTTTGAAACAGATATATTAGTTTTTTCGAGGAGGTCTGAGAACCCAAAATGCCCGTTGGGATCCTAAAAAACCGCTAATATGGAGGCTATTAAAAAAATATGGTCGGATATAGAGGGTATAAATGTAAATACAGAGGGTCACTTTGGTTGAAAAATGTTACTAGGACTCTCAAAAACACCTAAAATTGGGCGGAATCTTTATATAGAATCTATTAAGTAATATGGTCGGATATTGGGGGTATATAAAATATATATAAAAAATGTCCTTTACAATTTTTTTCTAATATTTCCAAGCCAATTGATCCATTTTTTGGTCCCTCTTGGGCCCCTATTGCCTCTGGGATCCCATTGGGATCCTATTTTTTCTATGTTGATTTTTCTACCAATTTAAATTTTTTCTATCCTTGCTTCTCTTAAAAATCTCCTTAAATTCTCTGTGTCAAATCCAATGCTGCAGCTCCCAATTTTGTTAGCTTCTTGGGTACCTCATCCTCCCCCACCATCTTCTTATCCTCCACTGGCAACTCCCTTTTCAAATTCGACTTCTCCTTATCCCTGCTTTTCTTAATTTCTTCCGAATTTTTCCAATTTTCCGTTTCCACGTCCGACGAAGATGATGAGGAATCACATTTATTATTATTGCCCAGACTTGACCTGACCACATTTATGCTACTTCGACTACTATCACTCACGGTGCTGGTGACCGAACTTATTGCCTTCATACTCAAATCGATGGGATTGTCTTGAGAGGTGGGTTCGCCACTGGATTTTTCCTCAACACCTGCACCACCACTACTACTCGGTGGACAATCATCATCAACCTCCAGGGGTGAGAATGGGGTGGTGTCATTGAGACCACTAAATCTTCATCCTCAGTTTCCTCTCCAGCTGCTGGATTGTGAGGACTTTCATCACTGTGGCCATTTGAGGGTTTCTCTTGAGACTCATTATTCTCCTCTCGGTGTTCCGCCTCTTCTCCTTCCTCATCTTGATTACTTTGACGCGAGTGATTATGTTGGGCCCTACCACTTTCCGAATTGGGCGTGACGAGGGCACTAATTGAATGATCATGTTTTGTGAGGTTAGGTAATTTGGTTGCATGTGGTGGAGGACTTTGGGCCTGTTGTGACTTCAATACCGCATCAAGATAAAATCGCTTCGTAAGCTCTTCGGCTGCCTTACTACCATTTGGTATGTGATTATTATTCAAAGTATCCGAACGTGGACTTTCCGATTTATCTTCTGGAGCTTTGTGATGATTTTCCGGGATGGCTAGGGGACTATGAAACCGAGGAGAATTTTGAAATAATTGATGCATTGCGGCGGCGGCCGCCTGCTGCTCGGGAGAAGGTTTCAAAAGCCCCGCATGGGCATGTTGATACAGTGCAGGATGGTAGCCAGGGAAAAGTAGATGAGATGGAGGTAGAAAACTAGGTGGTGGCATGACCGGCATTGATGAGAGGGCGGGAAATGTTAAAGGCAAGAAGGGTGGCAAATCTTTTCTTAGGGGATGAGGGGCAGCAGGAACATTGTTGCTGGTGGTTGTGGTGGTGGAGGGTGAAATTGAGGAGGCTTCGCTCAGTGAATGTTTGCCGGATAGATGTAAGAGACCAGAACTACCCGCTGCTGCCGCCACTCGGCCATTAACCTCCACGGAGTTGTCGGAATGATGAGAATCCGGCGAACTCACTGAGGGCGAGGTTACCGGATGTTTGGCATATTCTTCAAGGCTCAGCATCATCAGTTCTTCTTTGGTTCGTGGGGGATAGAGGCCGGGATAGGCACCAGCATGACCCAACATACCTAAGGCTGCGGCTGCTGCCGCCGGTGGTGGTATACCGCCACCAATGCGACCAGCCAATAAACCCGGATGATGCGATGGGGCTCCTGGGTGTTGTGACTGTTGATGTTGCTGCTGCTGTTGTTGATTTTGCTGATGCGCCGCCATGGCTGCCGCCGCCTGTTGCTGCTGTTCCTGCAACAGACAATGAATTTTAAACCAATTCGAACGGCGTCCATAACGGGAGCCACTTTTGGACATGCCCACCATCAGACATTTGCGCAGGCGGCATGCCTTGCAGGCTGTGCGATTCTTTTTGTTGATGATGCATTCGCCGTTGTTTTTGCAATCCGAGATGGAGGATAGGTTGTTGTAGGAGCGGCCGAAAAATGACTGAAATGGAAACCAAGAAAAAGAAGAGGAAGAGAAATTAAAAAAAATATTCGTCGATAAAAAATTAAAAAAAAATCCAAGTGGATTTTTTAAAAACATGTTTTTTTTTTTTTTTTAAAAATTGTTGAACTTTGTTCGTCATGTCATTAAATTTTAAATAACCAAAACCTCTGTTAACACTAATTTATAAAAGCCAGCTAATATTTGACAGGGCCTTTTGGAGATTCGAAAATTGTCTACGTAGGTGTCTGTTGGTGGTTTCGGATTTCAAATGTGGATCTGGTTTGGGTGTAGGTTTCTCTGTGGCTTGCTTAACCGTTTTGTTTATTTGTCTGGCAACATATCCGCTATTTATCTGTCTGCTTGACTACCCTCTCCCTTCCCATTCCGTCCACATTTTGTTGCTGTGTCTGTCTCTCTGTGTACCTTTATTTTTGAGTCATTTAACGATTTATGTTGTGGCCCACAGTAATTTGCTGCTTTAAAGTGATTAATTTGTCAACAAAAATTAAAATTAATTTATATCGTGATTTTGTAAAAAAAAAACTGACTTGATATTTATGAGTTCACAATTTTGACATTCAATATTTTGTTGTTGTGATTTGTTATTTGGTTTTATTTAAATGTCAGTGGGAAGGTGGAATTGCATTTACAAAAAAAGTATGGTAATCAATATGTGTAGGGGAAAGGGGGGCACCTTTGAACGTGGGGCACCTTTGAAGAGGAGTGGTTGACCTTTAACAAGGCTTGGATTTTCTAAAAAATATTTTTCTGGACATGGATTTTTTCTACGACCTAAACAAGGCATAGAAATGCTTTTAAAGAATAATTGTAACGAGCATCTACAAAGCGTATATTTTTTTCCGATTCTCTATAAAGCTTGGATCATTAAAGAATCATTTTTCTGAAGCCTTTATACTGCCTGGATTTAAATAGTATTTTTTTTCCTGAGCCTCTAAAAAGCCTGAATTTTGAAAGAACAATTTCCCAGGCCTCTATGCCGCGAGTATTTTTAGAGATTACCATTCTCAGGCTTTTATTTATTTTTATTATTTTAATATTTATTGTTATATATATTTTTTGCCAGGCGTGGATTTTTAAAAATCTGGATCGTGGAGCGTATGAGTAACGACAAGACTCATACACCACCAATGATATATAATATGAATGTTTTTAAAGAATACTTTTACCGAGCATCTATAAAGCGTATATTTTTCCCTATACTCTATGAAGAAGAATATTTTGCTAACCTCTAAACGGCATGAATTTTAATAGAATAATTTCCCAGGCCTCTATGCCCCGAGTACTTTCAGAGATTACTACTCTCAGCCTTTTATTTATTTTTTTATTTATATTTATATTCGCAGGCCCTGTAAGGCGTGGATTTTTGAAGAGCTGGATCGTGGAGCGTGTGAGTAGCGACAACACTCATACGTCACCAATGATATATACGCATCTACAAAGCGTATATTTTTTCCGATCCTCTATAAGACGTGGATCTTTAAAGAATACCTTTTTCCGAAGCCTCTATACTCTATACTGCCTTGATTAAAAAAAGAATATCTTTCCTGAGCCTCTAAACGGCATGCATTTTAAAGAATAATTTTCCAGGCCTCTATGCCGCGAGTATTATCAGAGATTACTATTCTCTGCCTTTTTATACACCACATCACTATGTTGTCAGGGAATTATAGCTTTATGCAGGCCCAACAGTTTGTAACGCCGCAAAATATTGGCCCAGACCCACTTTTAAGTATACCGATTGTCATAGACATGTGTGTCTGTGCGACCGTCCGTCTGCCCCTTATGATTTGTAAACACGATAGAGACCACAGTTATGGATCAATCTTCACGAAATTTTGTATGTAGGATAGGTTCTGGCAAATGAAGACCCATCTTGTTTGGGATGAAATGGACCAAAAACTTTATTTTTGTCTGATTTTCTGGTCGCTTCAGAAGCTGCAATTATGGCCCAAACATCGTGAATTTTTACATGGAGAAGGGGATCAGGCCATAGAATAAGCATGCCTGTTCTGATAAAGATCGGTCAATATTTAGCGGGTCAAATGGATCCTGACTTTTGTGTGAAAAATGACAAAATTTGTATTCTAAAGCGTATATATTTGCCCCTGAAGGACATAGACCCAAAATGTTGATAGTATATCGAAGAGGAGTGGTTGACCTTTAAATCGATACCAATTACATTGTCGTATGTACCCGGATGTGGGAGTTATTATTTAGTAACCGATTACCACATAAAATTTTCCATGATGTTCCAATTATGGTCAAGGACAACGCCTATAATTTTCGATGATGATCTGATTAAAATTTTGGGATGAAGTGGACCGAAAACTTATTTTTTTGTGCGTTTTCTGGTCGAATAAAGGCGAACATCACAAGACAACCCACCGTGAAGGGAATCTAGACAAATAATTAGAAGGGCTGTACTGAATATTTGTAATATTCGGAAAATGTGAGGAAGATGTGGTGTTGACCTCTAATCGGGCAAGTTGGGGCAAATATCACGAAATATGGCCCAGGTTCGAAATAAACAACAGAGATAACAAAATTTGTATTCTATGGCATTTTTATTTACCCCCGAAGGACATACACCCGAGAAATTGATAGTATATCCAAGAGGATTGGTTGACCTTTAAACGAATACCAATTATATTGTTGTATGTACTCGGATGTGGGAGTTACACGTAAATATTTACACAGGTGTTTACGTGTTCAGATAAAATTTAGTAACCCCATACTAAAGTTCGAAAATATAGCGCTGATCGCTTTGTAATTTTCCATGAGTGTCCAGGTTTGGTCAAGGACAACGACTGTACTTTTCGGTGATGATTAGATTATAATTATGGGATGAAATGGACCGAATACTTATTTTCTGTGTTTTTTCGAGTTGATCTATAGGCCACAATTGAACATTACAACACAGCCCACGGTGAAGGAAATCTGGACAGGTAATTAGAAGGGCTATAATGAATATTAATATTTTTTTTTGACCCCTAGTCGGTCAAGAGGGTGCTAATATCGCGAAGTATTGCTCAAGCTCAGAATGTAGTACCACATAAAGTTAGATTTTCGTGGATGCTGTGTAGGATATCATATGGTAGGCCCCGTCCGACTGTACCGCTCCTCTCACTGGTTTAAAAATATTTTTCAGCGGTCCCGAACACAAAGGCCTTAATTTAAAAAAATAACAAAAATTTGTTCAATGGAATGAAATAATAAAATAACATTTTTTGAATTCTTATAGTTCTTTTTTTGAAATTTTGATCAAATTATTATGGTGTTTGGCTTCCGTGTTTTGTTTTTTTATTATATTTTTAAAAATTTTCAAAAGAAATTAAATTTCTATTCTTACTTTAAATAACAGACCGTTAGAAGCTCCCGCCAATTATGGCATAATAACCCCCGGTATTGTTCTATATAACTGTTATACAATGATCAACAATAGCAAAAAAAAAAAAAATCTGGAGCTATACAATGGCTAATATAAATCAATTTAAGTACATTATTGTTGAAAAGAATTCAGAATTTGTTATTTTAATTTCTAGCTCCTATTGTTGTTGTTGTCATCGTGATACATTAACTGGTCACACACAAAAGCAAACAAACAACCCCGAAAAGTTGACATAAATAAATAAATTTTTATTAATAATTTGCACAAAAATGTTGTATCTTAATTTGGCACTTTGTTATGTTCGCCGTGCTACAGTTTTCTGAATCGAGTTCGAAAACAAGAAAAAAAAAATTAAAATGTATTTTTTGTGTTGTGCTATAAATTTAACACCGTCCGCAAACAGAAACAAAAAATTAAAATTAATAAAATATGATTTTAATTAAGATTTAAAATTTTAAGAAAACGGTATCTGTTGTTTTTTATTTTAATTTCGAACAAAACTAAGTGGCTAGCTTTTGTTTCGAAAATTATTAAGAAAATTTATTATTATTTTATTTTTAAACAAAATATATGCACAGACATGTTGGGGGCTCTTTTAGTTGCTAGTAGCTGGTCTCTTGATGTCATTGTTGTTATTCTGATTTGTTTTTATTTAATATTTTTTCGAATCCATTTTAATCAGATTTAGCAATTCAGATTATCTTCGACGAATCCATAGTGGTTCAATAAATTATTTTGATTATGGTGTTAATTTGCTTTTGGCCAATTAAATTTCATGGCAATTTTGGAGGTTAAGTTTATTTTTGTGTGTGTGTTTTATAAATATCTGTTTATCATCAAAATATTATGGCAATTTTAGTCAGAATTAAAATTAATAATTATTAAAATATAATTTTATACAAAAAAGGAAATATTTTTAGATTAAGAGCAAACGGGAATTTTGGTTTAAGAAAAAAAACTCGAAGTTAAAAACTGCTACAAAAATCGGGTCTCTGTCTTTTAGAGTTCGGAATATTTAAAATACATTTATACTACTCAAATTATATTTGGTATAATTGATTGGACATAACAATATAGGTTTCTTCACCCCCATACAAGGGCCATGCTTCATTTTCGGTAGGTTTCATTCAGACCTTGTATTAAAAAAACAAATATTCTTTAT
Organism: Musca vetustissima; assembly: GCF_032173495.1. Lineage (NCBI taxonomy): Eukaryota > Metazoa > Arthropoda > Insecta > Diptera > Muscidae > Musca > Musca vetustissima. The sequence goes on from NW_026880573.1 coordinate 19,913, forward strand.
GAATCTACACTTACTGGCTCCTGAAATGTATTCTTTTTAAATTTATGCCATGTAGAGGCCTCAGAAAATTCTTCTTCTTAAATTCACGCCATAACAAACCTCAGAAATATGCTAGAGATAGGTATTCTTTAAAAAGCTATGCCGTATAGAGGCCAGATAAAATTATTGTTTAAAACCCCATACCATATAGAAGCTCAGAAAAAGATATTATTTTTAAATACACTGGAAATGTATTTTTTAAAAAGTTACGCCGTATGGAGGCCTGAGAAAATTATTGTCTAAAAACCCATGCCTTATAAAAGCTCAAAAAATATTATTTTCAAATCCACAGCGTATATAGGCTTGAGAAAAGTATTCTTTAGACATACACGTCTCATAGAGGCCGCGAAAAACTATAGACCTTTTATAGGCTCGGTAAAAGTATCCTTTACAAACATTCATTACATCCACGTCTTTTAAAGGTTTTGAAAAATATGCCTACTACATATCATTGGTGACGTATAAGTATTGTCGTTACTTATACGCTTCACTGCCCATTCATAAAAAGCTCTTTTAAACTACGGCATATGTTGAGTCTGAAAAAAGGAATCTTAAAAAATCAAGTTCTTATGAAGGCCAAGAAGAAATATTATTTAAAAACCCATGCATTATTTTAAGTCGCAAAAAAAGTTTTTAAAAATCCAAGTCTTATGTAGGGTCAGAAAAAAAGATGGTGATTTTTTTCTTTTCTTTTTTCTGAAATCACGATGGTGCACCAGGAAAACAAATCAACGTCTTATAGAGTCTTGGAAAAAATATTCCTTAGAAAAACACACCTTATATAGGCTTGGAAATATTCTTTAAAAATCAACACGGTATAGAGCCTTGAGAAACTTGTCTTTGAAAAACCACGCCTTATAGAGACTTGTAAAAGAATATTCCTTATAAAAAATCTACTCCTTTTAAAGGATTTAAGAAATATACCGACTATATATCATTGGTGACGTATGAGTGTTGTCATTACGTATACGCTCTGTTCAGCTTAAAGAAACCCTGTCTCACTCTACGATTTCAATGGGTCAGAAATAGCCTTATTATAGGCCACCGACAAAGATATTGTGATATTCCACCTATTATGGAAGATTCAAAAAAAAAAAAATGGAAGTTTCGCAAAATTTGTTTTTATACCCTACACAACTATGTTGTCAGGGCATTATAGCTTTGAGCAGCCTCAAGAATTTGTAACGCCGCGAAATATTGGTCCTAGACCCACCTTTAAGTATACCGATCGTCATGTCCGTCCGCCCGTCTGTCTATTTAATTTGACCAATGAAGACCCCTATTGTTTTTGGTAAAGATAGGTTAATATTTAGGAAATGAAATGGACTAAAAACTTAAATTTGTCGGTTTTTCTGATTTTGCGCGAAATTACATGGTGAAGGGCACCGGTCCAAAGAATAAACATGCCTGTTTTGATAGAGATCGGACAATATTTAGCGGGTCAAATGGACCCTGAGTTTTGTTTGAAAAATGACAAAATTTGTATTCTATTGCGTATATATTTACCCCTGAAGGGCATAGACCCGAGAAGTCGATATTATATCCAAAAGGAGTGGTTGACCAATTATATTGTCGTATGTGCTCGGATGTGGGAGTTACACATACATATTTACAGGTGCCTACGTATTCAGGTATTATTTACTAAACCATTACCACACTAGAGGGCGGAAATATAGCGCTGATCGCTTTGATATGTTCCATGTAGTTCCAGTTATGGTCAAGGACAACGCCTATAATCAGATAATAATTTTAGGATGAAGTGGACCGATAAATTTTTTCTTTGTATTTTTTTTTCAATTTGATCTATAAGCTACAATTATAAGCCGAACATCACAACACAACCCATGGTGAACTGTATCTGAACAAGTAATTAGAAGGGCTGTTCTGAATATTGGGAATATTCGGAAAATATGTCAGTGTAAGGAAGAGGTGCTGTTGACCTCTAGTCGGGCAAGAGGGTGCAACTATCATGAAATATTAGCAAGGCTCGGAATAAAAATACACAGAAAGATAGAGTTCTGTGGTAGTTGTGTAGGGTATCGTATGGTCGGCCCGTCCGACTATACCGCTCACTGGTTTTAAAAAGTTATGTTTGGATCCCCGAATAAAATATTTTTTTAAACAATCCGCTGCTAGGTATGTCCCTAAAGATGTATTTCTTAAAAATCCAAGCCTAGCTAGTTCCCTAAAAAATATCTATTTTATTAGTTCTTCTGAAAAAAAATCAAAAGACTTAAGAAGCAAACTTGATAATGAATTTTTCAATATTTTGCGATTTTTTTTATAACTTTTTGTTTGTTTGTAATTAAAATCATTTCCATGAAAATCATGATTGCCTCAAAACAAATGATTTATTTCCAGTAGATTGTGGGAGATTGTCGTTAAAAAAATTCGCCCTCGATTGGTCTGCACTAATTTTTGTCAAGGGTTTCGGGATGCCTTCGGGGGCCAACAACAATTTTTGTTTTATAAATCTCTATTCGATAATTGATTTAAATGTGTCTTTAAAACAGTCGTTTCATTTTGACTTTTTGGGCAAGGTTCAAAGGTTAAATCTACGAAAAAAACCGATTAACAACTTCAGAGTGGAGTATGTGTAGGAGTAAATTTGTTTGATTTTCCGGTTGCCTTTTTGGGGGTTTCTTCTTGGCTTGGCATTCAAAAGCCAAACTGAATAATTGCATGGCAATTTTGTGTTGTTGTTGTTTTTTTCGGATTTTTAGTTAATATCTTGTAAAACCTTTTGAACAATTTGTCGGTCAAACTAATTTGTTATTTATACACGTTAATTTATTTATTTCAATTCCATTGTTGTTGTTGCCGTTGTGGTTCTTGTTGTTGCCGAGGCTGCTGTTGTTGGTAGTTGGTGTATTTTTTGTTGTCATGTTGCCTTGTAAGATGTATTGCCTGCATTAAGAGGCCCCCATTGTGTTGACTTCTATATGTGTTGTGGGGGAGGGCCAAAGAGGCTGCACTTAATTGCAATTTATTTTTAAGTCAAGCTTTTTGACTTGATGTGGCCCAAAATTACCCGGCAAATCAAACAAACTCATCAAAATCAAAGTGCCAATATTGGCAGTTGCCAGCCAGTCAGCCAGCGGTTTAGTGCTGCCATTGTTACGATTATACTTCGACATACAGCCAACCAACAACTCATTTGCCCGTCTGTCCGCCGGCTCATTCATCCGTTTTTTTGTTTGTTTTTCATCGTCGTACTTTTTTTGTTTCTTCTCTAAGGCAATGGCTCTGCTCTTTGCAATTGTAACCGTTAGTCCCATTTCCGACCCAGTAATCTTGATGCCCAATTAACCTTAAAAGTGCTTGTTTGCATTGTAGCTATTCCGATGATGGTGGTAGCTTCCCTTCGCTTTCCGATTGTCTTTTTTTTTTTTGTGTGTTTTTTTTTTGCTTGGGGTTTTTGGCCCAAAGAACGAGTAGCGGGTGAAGTCGTTTTTTTGGTGATTTTTTTCTTTGTTGATTCAAGAAGCAATTGTGATTTACTGCCATCATGTTTGGTTTGGCATAAGTGTTCTGCCAGTGCGGATTGTTGGTAGTCACTGTAACGAATGTGTATCTCCACCACAAAAAAATAAACTGATTGTTTTTGTTTCTGTTTCGGTTTTAGAATAGTTTATTGTTCGACCTTTTTGCAGGTCCATACATAGATGGAGGGTCGTAAACAAAGAGGGGGGAAGGGGATGGCCAGAAGATGTTGGCTACGCGACTAGTTGATATTTATACCCTTCACCACACTGTGATACAGGGTATTATGTCTTTGTGCATATGTTTGTAACAGGCAAAAGGAAACGAGATAGACACATGGTTCCTTTTGAGAATATGCATAGAATCACTTTCTGAGTTGATTTATGCATGTCCGTCCGTCTGTCCGTCTGTTGGTGTTAAATTGTAAACAAAGTACAGGTCGCTTTTATGATCCTAATTGGATGAATGTTAGCATAGGTCACTTATTTGGCCCACGGACGAACCCTACTGAAATTTGGAAACATCGGTTCAGATTTAGATATAGCTTCCATATATAAATTTAACCGATTTAATGTAAACGGTCCCTATATATCTTTCGATTTGCACGAAATTTGGTACAGCCTAATCAATTAGGTCTTGAATGATGTCTGCCAAGTTTCGTGAAAATCGGTCCAGATTTAGATATAGCTCCCATATATAGTTTCGTCCGATTTCATGTAAATGGTGCACCAAAGTCCCTATATATCTTTCGATTTGCACCAAATTTGGCATAACGTACTGAATTGAGCCTAGATTTATGTCTGCCAAGTTTCGTGAAAATCGGTCCAGATTTAGATATAGCTCCCATTTATATTTTCGTCCGATTTTAGGTAAATAGTGCACCAAAGTACCTATATATCTTTCGATTTGCATGAAATATTGTATAACGTACTAAATAAAGTCTAGAATGATGTGTGTTAAGTTTCGTGAAAATCGATTCAGATTTAGATATAGCTACCATATATATTTTCGTCCGACTTTAGGTAAATTGTGCACCAGAGTCCCAATATATCTTTCGATTGACACGATATTTGGTATAGGGTACTGAATGAAGTCTACAATGATATATGTTAAGTTTCGAGAAAATCGGTTCAGATTTAGATATAGCTCCCATTTATATTTTCGTCCGATTTTATGTAAATGGTGCACCAAAGTTCCTATATATCTCTCGATTTGCACGAAATATTGTATAGCGTACTAAATAAAGTCTAGAATGATGTGTGTTAAGTTTCGTGAAAATCGGTTCGGATTTAGATATAGCTCGCATATGTCTTAGCATTCGATTTAAGGTTATTGGTGCACCAAAGACCCATCTTTCGATTTGCACGAAATTTGGTATAGGGTACTGAATGAAGTCTTCAATGATATATGTTAAGTTTCGGGAAAATCGGTTCAGAAATAGATATAGCTCCTATATATATTTTCGTCCGATTTTATGTAAATGATGCACCAAAGTCCCTATATATCTTTCGATTTGCACAAAACTTGGTACAGCGTACTGAATTGAGCCTATAGTGATGTCTGTCAAGTTTCGTGAAAATCGGTTTACATTTATATACCTCCCATATATAGTTTCGTCCGATTTAATGTAAATGGTGCACCAAAGTCCCTATATATCATTCGATTTGCAGTAAAATTGGCATAACGTACTGAATTGAGCCTGAAATTCGGTCAACATCGAGATATAGCTCCCATATATATTTTCGTCCGATTTAATAACAAATATTTTTTGGACGTAGAGAATTCTTAATAATATTTTTATGGACCTACATAAGGCTTGCATTAATAAAAATTAAGGACCCTTCATAGACGTGGATTTAAAATAAAAATTGAGGACCTTAATAAGGCGAGGATTTTTCAAAAATAATATTTTTGGACCTACATAAGGAAGAGTGGATTTAAAAAAATTAAAGACCTTTATAAGGCGTGTATTTGTAAACTAATTTTTTTTCTGGGTCATACATAAGACGCGGATTTGTGAATGTTTTGTTTTTGGGTCCTGGAGAATGCGTTAGGGTCCTGAACTGGGCGTGGATGTGTTAAGGATTTGTTTCTGGGTTCTGGAAAAGGCGTGGATTTGTTTCTGGGCCGTGGACAAGACGTGTATTTGAAAGGGAATTTTTTTAGGCTCCTGCACAAGTCGTGGTTTTGTTAAGGAATTTTTTAAGGTCATGAACAAAGCGTAAATATTTTAAATATTTATTTAGGTCCTGGACAATGCGTAGATTTTTTAATAACTTTTCCAGTATCATAGGCAATGTAAGATTTTTAAAATTATTTTTTCAGGATCCCAGACAAGGCGAATATTTTTTAGGGTGAACATTTTTAATATAGTTTTTCAGTGTCCTTGGCAAGGCTTAGTTTTTTAAGGTGCTAGTTAAGACGTCGATTTTTTAAATAATTGTCTCAGGGTTGTAGAGTAGAGTTTTAAATAAATTTTTAATTGTCCTAGGCATGGACAAATCATAAATCATTTCTTCGGGGTACTAGACACGGCGTAGATTTTTAAATAATTTTTTCAGGGTCCTAGACAAAATGTGCAATGTTGAAATGCTTAAGTTTTGAAATTTTCTCTAGATTTAAGGTTACACCAATTCGTCGAAGCCGAACTTAATATTTTTTTCATTTCGGTTGTTTTCCTCTTCATACCTTTTTGGTTAAGTTGTTTATTTTTTCTGCATTTGTTGTTGTTATTTTTGTTATTGTTGCTGTTGTGCATTTTGCCCCCCATTGAATTAAATTGTTTATTTGTTTTGTGTATTCTTATTGTCAATGTTATTTGTTGTTGTGGTTGTTGTTGCAGCTATTGTTCTTGTTGTGCTGTTAATGGCATTGGAGCTAGTAACGAAAACAGCAACAACAAGACAAAAAGTGAAGCGAAACATTTTTAGTAGGTGGAAAATGATAATGATTTTTGTAACATTTAAAGTGCCATGAAATACAACAACAACAATACGAATAACAACAACAACAAAATTGTAACTTAGAGCAATCTAAATGAATGAATGAATGAATCACTGATGTTTTTTAATGACATTAAATCACGTTTAATCAATTTTGGAGTTTGACACTCACACACACCAACACATAGATGATTAGGTGTTTCTAACGTTTTGTTCTAAAGTTTGTTTGGAGGTTTCATTTGCCACAAAAACTTTAGAAAATTATTTAGAATGGCTTTGACATTTTTTTCCTTGAAATTGGCTTGGTAAAAAATAATTGCGATTTCTAAGACAAACGAAAACGGCAGATACAAGTCAAAATAGTTTTGCAGTTAACGAATTAAAACCAAAAAAATTCCTGAAATCATTTTAAGAAGGGCATTCTTTGGAATTGAAAACTATGGGCAAATTATTAGTAACAAACTTCTAAAAAATGCAGGCCTTGTGTAGAACCACACAAAAAAATTTTTACAAAATCGACGCCTTGTGTAGAACCATACAAAATAATTTATAAACAAGTAAGGAAAGTAGTAAAATCGGACTGGCCCGACTATGTGATACCCTTCACCATTTTGGGTATATTCTACATATCTATCCTAACAGACGTCGCCTTTTCAAAGGAATATTGACATAAAATTGAACGAACTCAAATATGCGATGTTTATCTATAAGTAAACCGACTAACATCAATCCGAACACATGCCATTCTGCAAACTATTCCATACTTTGAAAAATGGATTTAAGGGGACCCCCCCATTCTCGGGGTCAAAAATTTTTATGATTTAATTCGATTCTACACTAATTCAAGAATGTCTCTACAAAACTTCAAGCGAAAATCTCAAGAACTCTTGAAGATATAGCCGATTTATTGTGTCAGCATTAAGTGGCGGCTAAAGGGCTTCTCAAACTTTAAACGCGTTTTCTCTTTTGCGAATGGCGGGCACGATAACTCAAAAACTAATAACCCAATCGATTTCAAATTTTTACACGTTTCTCTGTGAGTGTATAGCTATCGTATGAACTAGGATAAAGTCAATCGGTGAAGATCTTCCTTATTTTTTAACTTGGTTTTTGGTCAAAAATCGGCGATTTTCCAAAAATATTTTTTCAAAGGTCCGCCATTTTGTTAATTTTAGAGCGAAGTCAATAATCTTAGTTCATACGAGAGCCAGACATGTACTCTTTCTAACGCCGTTGGAATTTTCGGATTCCGATGATCCAGTGAGGAGTTATCATGCCCGCCATCAAAAATAAGGACTTTTCTTTAATTACAAAAAAACAACAACAAAGCAATAACAATTTTTTTTTGTAAATTATTTTTCTTCTCCTTTAAATCGTCAAATATATCTGTGCAAAGTCACAAACCTTAACAAGCATTGGTATTGATTTACCAGCCAATTGAAAATCTTGAAAAATTAAAATCGAGAATGGGTGGGGTTCCCTTAAAGCAAACTTTTCACATACTGTTTGGTATGCTTCACTGTTTAAAATGTATCAATCAGGCACCCATTGATTATTTGGTGTACAATCAACATGAATAGGTCGAAATTATATACGGAAACTATGCTATATCTAAATCTGAACCGATTTCAAGGAAACTTGCTAGATAATTTAATTTGTATTAATTTCCGTACGTTTTGTCAACCGGCCTAGGTATGGGTCTTTAGTGCACCATTTACTTAAAATCGGACGAAAGTATATATAGAAGCTATATGTATATCTGAACCAATTTCAAGAAAACTTGACACATGACAGTACATTGTACAAAATTGTGTGCCGATCGGCCTATCTTTGAGTCTTTACTGCACAATTTAAATTAAATCGGTCGAAAATATATATGGGAGCTACATGTAGGAATTTTGGTGCACTCTTTACAGTAAATCGGACGAAAATATATATGGGAGCTATATCGAAATCTTAACCGATTTTCAGCAAACTTAGAACACATCATTGTAGGCTTAATTCAGTACGCTGTGCCAAATTTCGTGCAAATCGAAAGATATGTAGGGACTTTGGTCCACCATTCACCTAAAATCGGACGAAATTATATATGGGAGCTATATCTAAAACTGGACCGATTTTCACGAAACTTGGCAGACATCACTCCAGGTTGAATTTAGTATGCCATGCCAAATTTCGTGCAAATCGAAGAATATATAGGGTGAAAATATATATGGGAGCTATGTATAAATCTGGACCGATTTTCACGAAACTTAATACACGTCACTCTAGATTTCATTCAGTACGCCATGCCAAATTTCGTGCAAATCGACGGATATATTGGGACTTTGGTACAACATTTACATTAAATCGGTCGAACATATAAATGGAAGCTATTTCTAAATCTGAACCGATTTTCACGAAACTTAACACTCATCACTTTAGACTTATTTCAGTACTTTGGTGCACTATTTACCTGAAATCGGACGAAAATATATATGGGAGCTATATCTAAATATTAATCGATTTTCAAGAAACTTAGCACACATAATTCTGGGCTCAATTCAGTACGCTGTGCCAAATTTCGGGAACCATAGGTCATACGATACCCTACACAACTACAACGGAACTCTAACTTTCTGTGGATTTTTATTCCGAGCCTGGGCAATATTTCGTGATAGTTGCACCCTCTTGACCGACTAGAGGTAAAAAAATATTACTAATATTCAGTACAGCCCTTCTAATTACTTGTGCAGATTTCCTTCGCCGTGGGTTGTGTTGTAATGTTCGGCACCCTCTCGACCGACTAGAGGTAAAAAAATATTACTAATATTCAGTACAGCCATTCTAATTACTTGTGCAGATTTCCTTCACCGTGGGTTGTGTTGTAATGTTCGGCTTTCAATTGCGGCCTATAGATCGACTCGAAAAAAAAACACAAAACACGATGCACTTCATCCCAATGTCATTATCTGATCATCACCGAAATTATAGGCGTTATCCTTGACCATATCTGGATCCTCATGCAAAATTTCAAAGTGATCACCGCTATATATCCGCTCTCTATTGTTAATGGCCCTCTAGCTAATATATGAATACGTAAGCACCTTTAAATATTTAAGTATAACTCTAACATCCGAGTAAATTCGACAAGAAAATTGTCATCAATTTAAAGGCCAAGCACTGCTCTTGGATATACTCAACACCTCTGGTCTATGTCCTTCAGTGGTAAATGTATACGGCCTTATGATAGGCTTGAAAATGTATATTTAAAAAATCCACGCCTTAGGATAGGCTTGAAAATGTATATTTAAAAAATCCACGCCTTAGGATAGGCTTGAAAATGTATATTTAAAAAATCCACGCCTTAGGATAGGCTTGAAAATGTATATTTAAAAAATCCACGCCTTAGGATAGGCTTGAAAATGTATATTTAAAAAATCCACGCCTTAGGATAGGCTTGAAAATGTATATTTAAAAAATCCACGCCTTCGGAAATATTTTTTGAAAAATCCGCGCCGGACGGACGTACGGACATGCGTAAATCGACTCAGAAATGCGAAATCGACTCTATGCATATTTTCAAAAGGAACCATGGGTCTATCTCGATTATTTCTGCCTGTTACAAATATATGCACAATGACATAATACCCTGTACCACAGTGTGGTGAAGGGTATACATATTCTTTCAAAGTGTCATGTTTCGGTCTACTTTAGTAAATATTTAGTTGGAAATCTCCACATCCATTGCTTCTTGAAAAACAGTTTCTTTTAAACCACCTTAGATTCTGACGCCTTACAAAAAATGTTGTCCTTAATATGACTCAAAAATTATTCTTAACAAACATTCGCCCTTATGATAGATTCGGAAGATATATAAAATTATAAAATATTTTTCAAATCCATTTTGTTTATTTTCCAAAAATATGTTTGCTATCGTCCAACACTTCTTCGGCACAAATCATTTTTTTGGAAACAAGTTCTATCTCCACCTTTTTCGATTGTTATATCATTTCTAAAAATATTTATGTGTTTTTAAAACGATTGCAAATGTCAAAATTAATACTATATAATATCAATTAGTTCAGGTATATGCAGAATTAAATACTGGTCCATTCGATTGTTGTTGGTTTCCGAATGGCAATTGTTCTATATCAGGTGTAATTAATGGCAATTTTGAATATAAATCATCATTAATATACCCCAAAAGAAGAGAAGAGGTTTAAAGATGATAATGACAAGGCGCCAATAAAGCAAATTTGTTGCTTAAGTCTTTTGTTTGCTTTAGGGGGTGTTTTGAAGAGAATGATTATTTTAATGATTTTTATTTACAGTTACGAGCTTTCATATTTATTTTTTATTAAATAATTAATTTTTTATTAATTAATATTTAAAATTTTTATTATAGGAAAATAGATTTTCCCACCAACCAAAAGAAAACTCACCTTGCAACCTTCACAGGTGAATGCACCAAAATGAAAACCTGCCGCCGGTTCGCCACAGACCTTACAGGTCTGGTTCATCTGCAATGAAGAAAAAAAAAAACAGCAAGAAACGTAAGAACATGTTAATGAATTATGAGCGAAAGAAAATCTTTAGTAAATAAAATGGATTTTTTTACGATATAATAATAAAATGCAAAGAAAATTCAATTAAAAAGCCACAAATCTTTTTTTGTTGTTGGGGCATGACAAAAGAGTCAAGTCAATATTTATGGATAACTTGGAGCAAAATTCACACGCATGATAATGGGAAGAGGATAAGAAATTCACAAAAGAAAAAGGAAAAATTGGAAAACAAACTCTAAAGATAAAAAATAAATAAATAAAAAAATATAAAAAAATTGAGTAATGACTGAACAATTTTCCAAACACTCCCTTGCCTATATCAAAGTATATGAATGCGTATGTGTATGTGTGCCTTGTATTCCTTATTTTATTTTTTCTCATATCGCTCTCTCTACCTCTAGGCATTTTGTGCTAAACTAAATTTGCATATGTTATGGCATGTAAGTCGTAACCAAAGCAATCATCTTTGCTTAATCTCAAGAAGAGTTCAGTTCCAGGCAGCTACTACTCACCGATGCAATAGCAGCAGCTTTGGGAATTGGACGCAAGCAAAATAAATATTTATTACTTTGCCAAGGTTTATCAACAATTTGTAATCTTTGGCACAAAAGGCCAAGGTCTTTAAGGCAGAACATAGAATGAAAGCCAAGGAAAATAATATTTTTGTCTCTTGGCAGAGGATGGCTTATGGGTCAACTAGGTGGGACAAAGAAAGAAAAAAATGGGAGCATCTGAAGACAAGCTTCTCTATTTTTTGTGGTGAGCGTAACATAATCAACGCCATGGAAATAATTTAAAAAATAAAAATAAGAGGAGGTATGATAAACGGGGGAAGAGACGCAAGATGAATTGTTTTTAAATATTTTTCCAGGGGCCTACCATAGGCTTGGATTTTTATGCCTTACACAACTATGTTGTCAGGGTATTATATCTTTGTGCAGGCCCAAGAGTTTGTAACGTCGCGAAATATTGGTCCTAGACCCACTTTTAAGTATATCGATCGTCATAACTCGACTAGCTGAGTCGATATAATTTGGAAACACGATACAGACCACAGTTATGGACCAATCTTCACGAAATTTTGCATGTAGGATGGGTTCTGCCCAATGAAGAACCCTATTGTTTTTGGTAAAGATCGGATAATATTTAGGGGTGAAATGAACCAAATACTTAATTTTGTCGGTTTTTCTGGGCTCCCCAGAGGCCGCAGTTATGGTCCGAACATCGTGAAATTTTACGTGGAGAAGAAGATCGTGCAAAAGAAAAAGCAAGTTGAAGTTGTTGATCTATAGTCGGTAAAAATGGTGCAAATATCTCAAATTATTGGCCAGGCTCAGAATATGGAACCGCAGAAAGTTTGATTTTCTTGGTAGTTGTGTAGGGTATCATATGGACGGCCCCGTCCGACTATACTGCTCCGCTCACTGGTTTAAAAATAATATTTGGGAACTTATACAAGGAGTGGATTTTTGAACACTTTTTTTTTGTGAAACTAC